>NC_134357.1:75611892-75829543 GCF_048569485.1 Anomaloglossus baeobatrachus
GTAAACGAGCACTTTTGAAATTTTACCAATTTTTAATAAGATGAAGATGGGACAACTCCTTAAATTAGAGCAGTTTTATGAAGTTGACTTGTATATATTTGGTTGTAGGATACGACATCTTTCAGAGGGATGCAATGAATAATATCAACACTGAGCCGCAGATGGATCCGGGCCGTGTACTCGCAGCCACCCTCCGGCAGGGATGCTTTTACCTCCTGGTCTTCATCCCCATCACTTGTGCTCTTCTCCAGATTTTTACCTGGTCACATTTTACTCTTCGTGGAAAGCGACTCACAGCAGTGAAATCGTATCGTCAGAATCAGACTCAAAATGTTCTTCCTCAGGATGTCAAAACTATATGAAGGACAGAGTAGGATGCGGATTACTGCAGTCCTTCCCTGTTGGTATCATAGAGCGGATAACACTGCACAAGGTATGGGAACACAGCACATGGTGACCGAGCAAACCTGCCGGTGAGCACGACCCGCAGCACCGGACTGCTCACTGCGCCAATAAAGGAAGAGCTGACATTCGTTAGTGACGTTCCAAAAGGAAATGTCATAGCGGATACGATCGTGAAGAAGAATCACTTACTCTGATCCTTAATACATGTAAGGGGCCAAACTTTTAATTCCATTATAGGAGAATAAATTAAAGGGACACTAAATCCTCAAATGCAAGAGGGATTTTAATAGATAGAAAAACTATATTTACCGATATGTCACTCTGCAAACACTCAGCCTTCCTGAAATGTGACCGAAAGCAACGTTCCATCACCTTTGGGGATGGAACTTGAAATTCTCTGGTTTCCATTGCACACAGCATAGCCTAAAACTAGCCATATGTATCAGGCGGACGGCTATCCTTGCCAGACATAGACATGCTCAATTCAATCTGTTACAATTAGCTCAAATCGATTAGGCTATGTGCCCACGTGACATTGTACCTGCTTTGTACCAGGTTTGTCCGCAGGTGGCCCGCAACAGCTCCCCAGAATCCGCAGCTATCCATTGCTGCGGGATTCCAGAAAAATATCTGCGGAAAACCTGCGGACATAAATGCGACTTACCTGCAGAAGTCCTAGCCTCTATCTCCATAGTGGAGTGCCTGGATTTCCGCAGGAATTTCCGCATGAATAATTGACATGCAGTTACGTGCGGCTGTGGGACATCCGCATCATATTCCGCAGCCGCACATACCTCAGCATGGACACAGCACTCCCCGTGTCCCATAGGATAACATGGGGAGTGTCTGTACTTGCTAAAACCTGCGGATTTATCTAGAAAATCCAGATAAATCCACAGGTTTTCCGCGGCAAAATCCGTGGGTACATAGTCCTGTGGGCACATAGCCTTAGAAGGTCCATGTCCATTGGCTACTTCAGACATCTGAGCCCTAAAAACAACTTAACTGATGGCATTCGCGGCTTTTCTTTTGATTAGTTTGCCTGCGCATCCTGACGCAATGATAGCGTCATGCCAGGCTGGCTAATCAAAAGGGGAGCCGGAAATCCTGCAAGGTAAGAGGTGGTTCTCTGTGCTAAGGCTATCGACCACAAATTACTCACGTGGCCATTGGACCAGGTCCTGCAAACTGAAACGTACCAATTTTAGTGTATGTGTTTTTTATTGAATGGGGAAAGGAAAGTTAGCCACTGCCAGACAAGAGCAAAGCAATCATACATCTTCATTTCCCCTGACATCTACTCTCTGGAGGAGGAAGCATCATCATACACATTAAATGGTCTTCTGGTCCCTTCTAAATTGGGGGGCTTGGCTGATATTAATCGCAGATGTATGACAACTAGTGATGAGTGAGCACTACCATGCTCAGAACTCGCAACAAGCAATTGGATGGGCGCGACTCGAGTACCCACTTATAATGCAAGCCAATGGGGGACTCAAACAGTTTTCTGGGAAATCTGAAAAAAATGCTCACGTTCCCCATTGACTTCCATTATACTTGGACACTCGGATGGGCGCAGCTCGAATACTAACTGCTCTTAACGTGTACCGAGCATGGTAGTGCTCACTCATCGCTAATGACCACCTAAAGTTGCCTTTTGCAAATTCTCCCATTTCACATTCACTGGGGTAGACATCATCCCTTTTAGAAAACTGGTGGCACAGGTGACAAGGGATAGCTGTCCTCCATTCATGAACTTTTTTTAAGAATGACCTGCCATCATATGTGACTTGCTGGCAAGTAATGGTTTGGAAAAACAGCGCAGCCTGAATACCTGCAGGTATATTGGCAATCCGGGTAAAGTCCAAGCACAGAACATCCAACAAAACCTCTGTCGTTGTGACCTCATTGAGCAGGTGCTATAGTTAGGGGTTTTTTTTAATTTTCTAGTACAGTTATCTAAAATGTGAGAATAGCCTTTTGTAATGTGATGAACCCGTCCACTCTTACAGGCCTGAAACACACTTCCGTTAAAAACACGCACGTGCCGCGAGACACTTATTTACCCTGCGTGTTGCAAGTACGTATCTCGGGTACGTGCGGTCCACGTGTGTTCTACGTGTGCTATCCGCGATAGCACACGTAGAACCAGTAATTTGCATACACACGTGGTCCGCGCTGCTGTCCGTAGTACTGATCTTCGGTCCCCACTGCTGCCGCTTCCGCTGCAGTGAAGTGAATATTAAATGAGCATAATGAGCGGCGGTCGGCAGCAAGAGGCAGCAGCGGCAGAGACAGGAGGGCTGGAGAAGGTGAGTAAATGTTTTGGTTTTTTTTCACTGACACGTGTGTTTTCTCCGGCTCGTGTCACACGGGACCGCATCCACACTACATCCGTGTGGTACGGGTGACACCCGTGCTGCCGAAGAAAACGTGGACATGTCAGTGTGTAGAAAAACGCACACACGGGGCGTGGCCTGAGCAGCATGTGAGGAAGACCTGTGTAGAGACAGCTCCTGCAAAAAACTCCTGTATAATCCTGTCCAGCTGGGGTTAAAGTTTGTTTTACTGCTTTCCTGGAGTGGTGACCTCTCCTAGACTGAGGGGGCTTCAAAGACCTGAGTGATATGACCAGAACTCGGGCTGATAAGAAGCGCGGGACACAGGCCACACTCATGGACGCTGGAGCTTCATGTGGGGGCAGGGCGTCTGATGCAATAGCTCGCCTCAGCAAGTTTGCACGAGATCAGCCTGAGATACCTGGAGCTGTTAAGCAGGGTGCCCTCAGCGTGGAGGAGATCCCAGGACAAGAACTGATGGAGGAGGAAGAGCAGCAGGGAGCTGTGAGTATGTTGGCTGCTGCCAATAATGTGGAGCAGGGGGACAACCTTAGAGCTACAGATGAAAACACAGATCCTGGGAGAGCAGAGCCCACCCTCAGTGATGTGCTTGCAGCAGTAAATACCTGCAACAATATGCTAGCCACTTTGAACATACAGATGGGAGGAATTAAAATGGACATTTCATCTATCAGGCACGAGTTGCAGGGGGTCAATGTACGGGTGGGGGCCCTGGAAGACCGGGTCAGTGCCACAGAGGATAAGCTTCCCCCTCTGACTCGGGACCTTGGCAGAGCAATCCACAATATCTCATTGCTTAGGGCTAAGGTGGACGATCTAGAAAACAGATCCCGCAGAAGCAATCTCCGACTGGTCGGGGTCCCAGAAAAGGCAGAAGGCAATAATCCAGTAGCTTTTTTTGAAATGTGGCTCCCCAAGACTTTGGGTATGGATCTGTTTTCTCCTTTCTTCACTATTGAGCGGGCACATAGGGTCCCCACTAGACCCCCACCACCAGGGGCACCCCCTCGTCCTATCCTCCTCAAGCTACTGCACTTCAGGGACAGGGACACTGCGCTCCGCAGAGCCCGGGAGATTAAGGATCTGGCTATTGACGGCCATAAGGTCTCACTGTACCCGGATTTTTCCACTGAAATCCAGCAGAGGAGAGCGCAATTTATTGATGTCAAAAAACGCCTGAGGCAGCTGCAGATCTCTTACTCAATGCTATACCCTACCAGGCTGCGAGTGGTGGCGGATGGTGGGACAAAGTTTTTTGACACTCCAAAGGATGCAGCCGCATGGCTCGATACCAATGAAAAAGGACTGCGCAGAAATCACTGCTGAGGATTATTGCGGATTCCTTGCTGTTGGACTTGCTGAGGTGAACGTGCTATGTTTCCCAGCTGGAACACTTATGGACGGTTGGCAGGAGCCACCCAGATAGGTTACTATGCAGTTGATGACTGTTCAGGAATTTAAACCGTTATGTGCTCTTACGGTTATGTTTAGCCCCACTTCCCTCTGTTTGAGAGGAATGTCCTGGTTTACTGTGTATGTTTTTATGTTGTTTGACCTTTTCGTTTTATGCACCTGTTTGGTCTATGCTCATCTATGGGAACTGCTGCAGATGGGTCCGGAGGTCCCCGCTTGCTGCCCCCTGCTGTTACATATGTGTACTCACCCTTATGGCGAAGGAGGTTAATATAGTGGCCTGGAATGTGCGAGGATTGGGTGAAGCCACTAAAAGATGTGCAGTTTTTCTGTTTCTACAGCAGCTTAAGCCAGACATAATATTCTTATCAGAAACGCACTTGGTGAAGGAGCGGCTCCACTTGCTCCACAAAAAATGGATAGCCCATGAGTATCACTCTGTATATACCACACATTCCAGGGGGGTGAGTGTCCTGATACACAGGACAGTGCCGTTTGAGTGTCTTAAAGCTTCTGTGGATCAGGAGGGTAGATTTGTATGTCTTTACTGTGTCCTTCATAATGTGCGCTGTGTTCTAGTTGCAATTTATATTCCGCCGCCATACACAGGGGAACCATTGAAACGTATTCTCAATTTTGTTGCTTCCCTCCCTGAGGTCCCCACCCTATTAGTAGGAGACTATAATAATTACTTGCACCCGTATTGGGATAAGTTACATACAGGGAATATCTCAGTGGGGGCGGCAGCTACATCCCTTGCCAGACTGATGGAGGAGGTGGGATATGTAGATATTTGGCGTATTAGAAACCCGCAGGTCCGGCAGTATTCATGCTATTCTAGTTCTCATCATTCACTGTCCCGGATTGACCTGGCCATTGGAAATGCTCAGCTGCTGCCTTGTGTAGCTTCAGTCACGTACCTGGCCAGGGGGGTGTCTGACCACTCCCCACTACAGGTCCGTCTAAGGCTTGGGGACCCGGACCGGCTGGCGGGGATACCTTGGCGGCTCAACCCTTTTTGGATACAACTGATAGGGGGCACTCTGACTGACACTATACGGGAATATTTTGTGACAAATGACGGTACGGCATCTAAACATATAGTGTGGGACGCAATGAAGGCGTATGTTCGTGGGACATATATTAGGGAAATTTGCACCCGAAAGGCGAAAACAAGAGAGCGCACTAAGTATCTGACGGACACTTTAGGTGATGCAGAACGACTTCTTATATCTAACCCTACAGATGATGCCAAGCGGGACTTAGAGAGGGCACAGAGAGCTCTGAGAGACCATATGACTTCCTTGGCCACTAACAAACGCTTTTTCCTTAAGCAGCGGTACTTTACGGAGGGGGAGAGTGTGGGACATCTCTTGGCTACAATTGCTAGGGCGCAGGAGGGATTGACCTATATCACCAAATTAAAACTTGACACTGGAGAGGAGGTGAGGGACAGCGGGAGGATTGTGGAGGTCATGCAACAGTATTACACCCAATTATACTCCTCTAAATCGCATTATGGGGATGAGGAACTGCGGGACTTTGTGGAGGAGATCACTCTCCCCAGTCTGTCAGATAGTGAGAGAGATTCCCTGAATAGAGATATAGACCTGGAGGAGCTGGAGGAGGCGCTCGGTCAAATCCAAAATGAAAAGGCCCCAGGTGCGGACGGACTCCCGGGTGAATTCTACAAATTATATACCCATCTGCTGCTGCCAAGACTCTTGGATGTGTTCAGAGATGCTGAGGAGAAGGGATCCCTCCCTGCATCCATGAGGGAGGCTATTATTGTTCTGATTTTAAAACCCGGGAAAGATCCGACCGCGCCTGACTCCTATCGCCCAATCTCGCTGCTTACATTAGATATTAAATTAATCGCTAAAATTCTAGCTAACAGGTTGTCCCGGGTGATCACGTCAGTGATCCACGAGGATCAGACTGGATTCATCCCCAATAAATCTACTTCCATTAATTTGCGACGTTTATTCCTGGGGATACAGCTAAGTTCTGAGGGGAGAAACAAGGAGAGAGCAGTCCTGTCATTAGATGCAGCCAAAGCCTTTGACAGTATTGAATGGAATTTCCTATGGGTAGTTTTGGAGAAATTGGGTCTTGGCTCCAGATTTATTGGCTGGGTCAAATTGTTATATGCCTCTCCGCGGGCCAGGATTCGAGTTAATCGTTGTACCTCCTCGTCTTTTAATTTGGCCAGGGGCACGAGACAGGGCTGTCCTCTCTCTCCATTACTATTTGCAGCGGCAATTGAACCATTGGCGGCTATGCTTCGTGCATCCGCTGGCGTAAAGGGGTTTGAGATAGGCGGTCTGGAGCATAAGGTTTCCCTCTATGCGGACGATTTGTTGCTGTATCTCAGGGAGGTGGGGACATCGGTGGGCCCAGCAATAAATATTATTATAGAATTTGGTAGGCGCTCGGGACTCCTAATAAACTGGAAGAAATCGGCCCTGCTCCCTATAGATCCACTCCCATCTAATTTTAGTACTCTGGGGCTGCCAATTCCGACGGTGGATAAATTTAAATACCTGGGGATTGTGGTTAGTGCCCGACCGCGTGATTACTACTCTCAAAATCTGGAACCAGTGTTGGCTCAGTTTAGGAACAAGATAGATGCCTGGTGTCGACTCCCACTGTCCCTTATTGGCCGTGCTAATCTACTAAAAATGGTACTGATGCCCAAACTTCTGTATCTTCTCCACAACGCCCCAATATGGATCCACTGGAAATTTTTCCGTAAAATCAACACTTTGTTTCGGGAACTCTTGTGGCAAAAGCAGCAGGCTAGAATCCGCCTTGAGACCCTGCAGAGAGGGAAGGAGGATGGGGGTCTGGCAGTCCCCAACCCGTGGGTTTATTATGTTGCGGCACAGATGCAGCACTTCAGGGGGTGGGGAAAGGATGAGGCATATGACGCTGGGGGCAAATTGGTGAGGGGCCTTGCAGAATGGGGACACCCAGTGGCTTTTTTGGATGCAGGATACTCACCCAGAGGAGGAACATTATATCCAACATTATCATTGATGTACAAGGTGTGGGATAGAGGGAAGCAGTTGCTGGGAATATCAGGAATGACTGAGTACTGGCCCTTATGGCATAATCGTGGACTGGCGGAGCTGCAGAGACTCCCGGGTTGGAGAATGTGGGTGAGCAGGGGGGTGCATCAGGTGTCTCAGATTCTTCAGAATAATATACTTAAAAGATTTGACCAGCTTCAAGCTGAGTTTGGGATACCGCACAGTTCCTTTTACCAATACCTGCAGCTCCGTCATGCCTATGAGACACAGACACGTCGTATGGACATTAGGATAGAGCGGAATCACACTCTTACTGAATTGTTGACATCTGATCGCTCCTATGGTATTATTTCTAGGTTGTATACAGTGATGTTATCTAGACACCTCGACAAATTCCCTTTGCAGGCTAGAGAGAAGTGGGAGAGGGACCTAGGCCCTATGACAGAGGAACAGTGGGGTGAGGTCCTGTCTCAGACTCCAAGCCTTGCTGTATCTGAAGGCCAACGACTGTCGCAGCTATTCCTGTTACATAGAGTATATAGGACACCTAGTCTATTGCATAAGATGGGAGTTAGGATGGATGATCTGTGTCCTAGGTGCGGACAGGAAGGTGCGAATCTGATGCATATGATGTGGTCCTGTGGGAACATTGAAGATTACTGGAGGGCAGTACTAGATTTGGTTAGACAAGTTTTCAATATCCGTCTACAGCCAAGACCTATTATATGTATCCTGGGTCTACTGGAGGGGGGGGTGGACTTGAGTTCGCCGGTAATGGTCGGTATTACACGTCTCTTGTACCAGGCTAGGAAACTGTTGGCCTACCACTGGTTGGACCCAGCGCCTCCGGTCATCGGGGATTTTAGGGAAAGAGTAAACGCTATACTTCGACTGGAGAGAGGAGTATACCTTAAAAGAAATGCATTGAAAAAGTTCTATAAGATCTGGGGGGCATGGTTGGATACCCCAGGCCTTCCCTCCTCGGCGTTACTGCAGGACAGTGCGAGCGACCAGGTCCTTCTCCTTCTGACCGGTTAACAAATTTCCTCAAATAGGGTGATATGCGTACTGCTGGAAGGTGTGTGCATGTATATGTGTGTGCATGTATATGTGTGTGCATGTATATGTGTGTGCGTGCGTGCGTGCGTGTATGTATATGTGTATATATATATAATGTCATAATGATGCTGGGTAAGCTATACTATGGAGAATATATTGGGAAATAATATGCACTTTGAGACCCATATTGAAATGAGACGTGGACAGCGGGTGCATTGTTTATTATGTTATTTGTGTGGTTTTTCTTATTGACTAAAGGTTTTTTCCCTTTCTGTGATATTTCTATGGAGGGAATTATTTTATGTGTTGTATAATTTTGATGTTAAATAAAAATGAACCTGATTTAAAAAAAGAAAAACGCACACACATACAAACGCACACGGACACACGTTCCGTGTGGTTTTACGTGTGTGTGCCTGCTACAATAGGGTAGCATTGCTGAACGTGTCTCCGTGCCGCCGGTACGTGCAAAAAATGGAAAATACGTACCGGTGGCACGGATGTGTGTCGGAGGCCACAGGAAGTTTCTAGTTGTATAACTAGAGAGACAATGTATCATTGCAATCCTTCACATGACAGTCAGTGCTACTCCCACATATGTTCTGCAACTTGAGTGATTTAATGGGTATTCCCATCTACAAAATCGTATCCTTATATGTAGGTGTAGTAATAATTATAATATTAGCAAATCCCTCCAATTAGAAATGTAGAATAGTTCTCCTGATTAGCAATGTCACTTACCTCATGTGCAGGGCATTGCAGTTTAGGTATCCATGGTTACGACCACTAGCAACTAACTGTCACTATGAGTGGACATTACGATGGATAACTAAGCTGCAATGCCCTGCACATGAGGTAAGAAACATGGATATATCAGGAGAACTATACTACATTTCTAATTAGAGGCATTTGGTAATATTATTCTTACTATGTATTGTGATAGGATCTTGGCGATGTGAATACTTCCTTTTTAAAGTTCTTTATTGACCACTGGACTTCCTGTTGTGTGACAACCATTTGTCTACATAGTAGTAATACAAATTATCGTGGCCATGCCATTTGCTTTACAATAGACTGCCCCTCCTTGGTACACAGACTTGCTTTTGGCTGTCTCATTATATATATATTTTTTTTATTTAATTTTATTAAAAAGGAAACTGTGGAAATGGAGAATGATGAACCTGTAGCTAGGGCTCTGTTCACATCTGTGTTTTCCCACTTATGTTGTCAAATGTGAACAGAGAAGTAAGGCCTTAATGGAAAAATACATGGAAAGCAGCTCCTGTTAATGAGCTAAGTTACTCTGTGCACAAGGAGTCTTCAAGACGTCCGCATTCTTTTTCCTGACGTGTCTTCACCAGCGTCCTTTCACTAATTATTACTGCCGAAGAATAAACCTGTTTCTTCTTTCACATCAAGATTTCCAAACCCTGAAGTGGTTAAAGGAATATGCAGTACTTTTATGTATGTGGCTAGGAGGTAACAGGTACTGTAGGTAGTTACTTACTACTTGCCTGTTCTGCACAGGAACACTGTTTGCTGGAATCCCTTTGCTTTATTTCGCCTCTCGTCAATACAGCTGCTTCTTTCTCTTCCGCTCTGCTCTGTCAACGGAGTGGCGCTGCAGACACCATGGTGATTGATGGGCATCTCCCCACAATTGCGTAATAGGAGCCGGCAGTTGGTCAGCATGACATTGTCTGAGACGCCTCGTCAACCGAGCAGAGCAGAAGAGAAGACCCTACTCTGTAGACATCAATGCAACAAGAGGGGTCGCCATCGGGAGCAGTCCATGACTACCCCATACATACAAAAATAATAAAAGTCCTGTAGAACGCCCTTTTAAAGAAGAGTAAGACTGAATATGTGCACAGCAATTTCACTTTTACATTGCTCCTTTTTTTTTTTTGTACTTTTTCTGGTGGATTCTAGGAAGAATCTGCGAAAAAAGATGGTTAGCACACAGCCTTGGTGATTATCATATATAATAGATTTTGTTTTTATTTATTAATTCTTAATCCCCTCACAGTAAATTTTATATTTTTTTAATAAATATCGAACCACAAATCTCCTGAAAGACAACACTGTAGGGCACTGTCGTTATTTCATTGTAACTTTTTTTTTTCCCTAGTTTTTTCATGATTTTTTTTTTTTTTTTTTTTTTTTTTTGTTTTTGGTTTTTTTTTCTTCCCCTCCCCCCCTCCCCCCATTTGTACCTAATTTTTCACCTTTTTACTTCAGCTTTTCTTGCATATTTTTTTTCTGTTTGCCATTGTGGGGTTTCCAAATGCTTTCAGCTAACTCAAAAATAGCCACTTGCACTTTTTTTTTTTTTTTTTACAAATGTACTCCATTTCCCTTTTGTAGAGTAATTTTATAAACATTCACGTTTTTATATTCATTCCACAAATATATGCAACATACATGGAATGCGCAAATATTTGTGCTTAAGTCACAAAAGAGCATAAAGACAAATTTTTTTTTTTTTTTTTTTTTTTGTACTCCACTCGTGTTTTGACCTGAACTATTTTGAAGAAAAAATGGCAAATGAAGAATTGGGCCCCTAGATTTAAAAGGCAACAGGCTGGTAGTCAGTAGCTCCTGCTAGGTGGAGCTTCTTGCATACTTCCCATACCAGGGTGGACAAGTGCGGATTTGCTGGTATAATTTGGAGGGGTCGAGAAATCTACTTAGTACAGAATTGTGGCTAGGTCAGTGAGGGGAGGGGGGGGGGGGGGGCGGGGGGAGGTGTGTATGTTATCAGGGGTGTTGCTAGAGTTATAACCATAGTTAAGCCCCAAATATCACCATACAGATAGTGTTATCAAGACTATGCAACCAATAGTGTCCCAGAAAATAATTATTTACAAATTGTGTCCCCAACAAAAATGGTGTTTCGCACATAATGGCCTGAAAAGATCAGTGGCCCCAACCATGTTGCTACAAAACCTTGCCCCTGACAGTATTGATGTTACACAGTGCCAACAAAAGATGGCTGTGCCCCTGACATAAGGTGCCCACTTAGCAAAATTATTTTGTGGGATACTAAGTACATTGCCTTGATGGTGCCAAGCATAATGCCAAAAACAGTAGTAGTACGAAGTGTTCCCAAAAAAGAGAAAATAACTGTCGAGAATAATTCCCCCCAAATAGCTTGGTGAACCCTATGTCCAAAAACAAATTCCTTAATCCATTCCCACGTGGCTTAGTGATGCCGGCGACAGTTGACTAAGTAGAGCCCATGACTCCTTCCTGCCTGTAGGCTGTGGTCCACATTGGTAAATAGAGAGCAGCCTGAGGGCGGAGATAATGTTGAAAGTTATGCGTGGGCCGGCAAATTAGAGAGGCCCGTAAGTGATGGACCTTTCACTGACCTGGGGCTACATTGTTCCATTCGTGGTGGCTGCAGGTAACCAGCATGCTATGGTATAAACCTAGTCACAGATCCATTTTTAGATGTTATACATTATTGCATAGACCTTTTAGACCTGATGAGGCTGGAGCACTTATTTTAAAGTCCATGCCGGACTGACTATAGAATTCTCAAATTAAAATGAGTTGATAAACTGACTCCTAAGGCTAGGTTCACACTTCCGTTAAAATGTATCAGTCACAATCCGCGGCTCTGGTAAACAACGCTATCCGTTTAGCAGATTCCGTTATGTCCCATAGACTTGTATTAGTGGCGGATTGCGACTGATGACCTTGTGTTGCATCCGCTGCGTCGCGGTCAGTCTTTTTTTGACTGACCACCGGGCGGGTGCAACGCAGAATGTAACTTTTTTTTCTGGCCGTCAAAATTGACGCACCGCGCAGGAATCCGCCACAATCCGTCATGCTTGTAATGTATGTCTATGGTGCTGGATTCCGTCGTAATCCGTCTTACGACGGAATCCAGCGCTGGATTCCGTCATGCTCTACTGAGCATGCCCAGCATGTTTGGCACACCCACTGGGCTGTCCCAAACACAAACGGATCATGACTGATCCGTAAAAAAAACGGACGCACAGCGGATGCAACGGATCAGTTTTTTCACAGGATTCCTGTGAAAGGAATCCTGTGAAAAACACATCCGTTGCATCAGTTTACAACTAAAAAAACGACTGATCTGTTGCTGACGGACCTGACGGATTTAAAACAACGGAAGTGTGAACCTAGCCTAAAATGCTAATTTTAAACTGTTCCCAACATGTTACATTTTATATCACATGTTGAGTGCAGGTCTATACAGCGGGCTCAAGAGCTCATCCTGCTTAATCCATGGTGGGTGCCAGCTGTATTTTGCACAGCCACGACCAGCCACTAACAGCAGCAACTGGAGCTAGCCCCGCTTGCTGCTTTTGTCCGTCTGTCGTCGACATTTAAATATGAGGAGCTGGCAGAGCACGCATCTGTTGACTTTGCACTTTCCAGTGTGTTTTTCTGTGAAATACAGCATCATTTCAGGTTATAGTGTGTAGATGGTTCTCTAATCTCTGATTAATGCTGTGTATTAATATGAATCGGCTGACGGGTCGTCTTAAGGGGTACTTCACACACAGCGAGATCACTGCCGAGTCACGTTTTTTGTGACCTCATTAGCGATCTCGCTGTGTGACACTGAGCAGCGATCTGGCCCCTGCTGTGAGATCGCTGCTCGTTACACACAGCCCTGGTTCGTTTTTTTTATTGTTGCTCTCCCGCTGATAAGCACACATCGCTGTGTGTGACAGCGAGAGAGCAACAATCCTGAATGTGCAGGGAGCAGGAGCCGGCATCTGACAGCCTGTGGTAAGCTGTAACCAAGGTAAATATCGGGTAACCAAGGTGGTCACCCGATATTTACTTTCGTTACCAGCCTCCGCAGCTCTCACGCTGCCAGTGCCGGCTCCTGCTCCCTGCACACGCTAAGCTAAGCGGTGTGAGCTGGTAACTAAGGTAAACATCGGGTAACCATACCCGATGTTTACCTTAGTTACCAGTGTCCGCAGCTTCCAGACGCCGGCTCCGTGCAAGCGCAGCGTCGCTTGCACGTCGCTGCTGGCTGGGGGCTGGTCACTGGTGAGATCTGCCTGTTTGACAGCTCACCAGCGACCATGTAGCGATGCAGCAGCGATCCTGACCAGGTCAGATCGCTGGTCGGATCGCTGATGCATCGCTAAAGTGTGAAGGTACCCTAAGTTGTTGTGTTTTTTTTCTTCTTACCTATTCTCAGTCTTTTTTACCACTAATGCAATTAATGTTAATTTAAATATTGTCTTATCTTCTTTAAATTATACCATTACCTCCGTTGTACAATGTACATATCATTGTGACAAGCTTTTTATTTTTTTATCCTTTAGATTTATAAGCATTGTTAAGAAGCTTATGTAGCCGAGAGAGATATCTATATATAATTTTTTTTTTTATGTATATTTTTTGGCAAGGTTATATTGAGGAGAATGCTTTTCCGAGCTAATAGTGTATCGTATTGTGTAACATTGGTGTCTGGATTATTTATTGTAGCCCCTAGTGGTTTAGATAAGTAGAGGCTCTGTATAAGGGCTCATGTGCACATAGCTGCTGAATATTCTGCAGCGCTTTGACAGCACATGTGCGCTTCAAATCGCTGCAGAAACACTGCGTAATGAATGCACTATTTTGTTTTAAAAAAAAAAAAAAAAGCCGATTTTCCTGCGCTTGGGATGCTGCCACCACCATAGACAAAGTGGGAGCTGCATCCAGAGCACACAGATAATTGACATGCTGCTTTTATGAACGCAAGGATTTGGGTTAAAATTTTAGCACCCAAATCGCTGCGTTTAAAAAAGCAACGTGCGCACGTATCATGCACAATCTACATAGATTGTGTAGGGGACGCATGCAATTACGCTACGTGCGCATGACCCCAGTCAGCACAGAATGACTGTTCAAACAAAGAACAGGCGCTCGGTGCATCAGGGCGGGGCCAAACCTTTAAGTGCACCTTCCCACCTGCTTGTTTTTCCTCTATCATTACCCTTCTCTGGTTCTATAAATCCAGAACTGACAAAGAACAAGGAGGGTGGAGATAGAGGGGGAAATGAGCTGGTAGGAAGGAGCACTTAATTGTTTGGCCCCGCCCTGATGCACCGAGCTCCTGTACTTGGCCTGAACACTCATTCGGTGCTGAGTCCCTTTTGAGGTGCCCAAACATATTAGACCAAAGTTGATGAAAGTGGACCATTTCAACCATTTTTAGGTTAACTATAACAATATGCACCATCTTATTCGAACTAGAACAGTCTTCATCTGAAGGAAACTTGGCCGTGTTTTGTACAATTCGGTCAACAGTCGAACAGATCTTTTTGATTACAACCCTTCCCCCCCCCCCCCCCTTTTAAGAGCGTGTTTTCAGAATGATCTACAAAATGATCGTTTTGGGTTCAGTGCCATATGGATTTCCTATTGCTTAAATGGGTGGTTCACCCATATTTTTTTATTGTCTAGTTCGATATTATATTAAGAAACAATGTTTCTCTCAAATACCTTGTGTTGGCAATAGTGCCTGTGAGAGGCGCTATTGCAGACCGCTGTTACCCGCTCTGGTGACGTCACGTCAAATCCCTGCGGTCGGCTGCAGTCTTCCTGACTCACTGAGCTGTGAGCGGTGTTTCACTGCTTGTCACAGCACAGCGCGTCTTCTGCTCGCAGCATCCTGCTGTTCAGGAGCAGGGAGCAGATGGGCTGTGACAAGCAGTGACACACCACTCACAACGCAGTGAGTCAGGAAGACTGCAGCTGACCGCAGGGATTTGACGTGTGCGGAACTTGACGTGACGTCACCGGAGCGGGGAACAGCGGTCTGCAATAGCGCCCCTTACAGGCACTATTGCAAACATAAGGTATTTGAGAGAAACATTGTTCTCAATATAATATCGAATTAGACAATTAAAAAATATGGGTGAACCACCCCTTTAAAGGGATTGTCTAGTTATGGAATACAGTGCTAAAAGATGATAGTCACTTGCTCTGACTTGGCCACAAAGCGTCGGACCGTCTAAACATTATACAAGCAGCTATGGGTGCAGTGTAATACTTAATTTCTCCTGTGGTGGCGCTGCAGGGAATATTACCAGAGATTAAAACTTAAATTACACCTTTCTTGTAGGGGAAAAAGTAGGAGGTGTTTTTTTTATTTTAGCTTTTTAAATCTATAAACTGTGACTGAAGCAAATATTGGACTGTCCTTGGAAACTCTGCCTCTGGCACCTGCAGCACAGAGGTGTCAGATATCCTCAGGCCGCCCGGCCGTCCAGATGGAGCAATCTATGAATGTATATTCCTCATCTCATCTCAGGACCTGTCGTTGCTGGAGATCAGCTGTGTCACTGCCATGTTCACGTTAATCATTATTTGCCATAAAAATAAAGTCTATTTTCTCCAATGTGGTGTAAGTTGATTTTTTTTCTTCTTCTTCACTCGTGCTACAACTCATCACATGACACATTTTGAATAAGATTCTGTTTTATTATAGGATTTTTATGTGTTTCGGGCATCGCCAGCTGACACCATTGTGCACAGTACAGGATTGGGCAATTTTTTATTTATTTATACAAAAGATGGGAAAACAAAAATGAATTGAAACACTGTTCGCTGCCTTATGATAGAAGCTACTAAAGCAGAGCACAAGGACGCAGTTTGGCATGAGGACTGTTTAAGGACGAATGTCCAAGCTGTAATCATACATCATCCCATACAAAACTACAAGACAGGACGGTTGTCATTCTGTGTGGTTTTGCACTCTGTGAACCTAAGATGCCCCCATACATACCACGAGTGACGCAGATCAGAGGCCCCCAGTAAACTGACGTTAAAAGGGAGTATAGATGTAAGAACAGAATACTATTGTCATCTAAGAACCATTTAGGATGCAGCAGAACAGTATGTCCAGCTATGGAGTCCCATCTAATTACATCCACACTTGCCCAAAATGTTTGGACAAACTATAAAACGGCACTGCTCTTCTAAGTGGGTTGTGTCTGAAATCGGCCGCTCTTAAAGCGGGCTTTACACGCTGCGATATCGCCCGAGCAATCTCGTTGGGGTCACGGAATTTGTGCCGCACATCCGGCCGCTTTAGCGATGTCTTTGTGTGTGACACCTATGAGCGATTTTGAAGTGTTGCAAAAACGTTCAAAATCGCTCATCTGTGACATGGGGGGGAGGTCCATTCTCAAATATCGCTGCTAATCGGTGTACGAAGTAGTTCGTCACTCCTGCGGCAGCACACATCGCTATGTGTGACACCGCAGGAACGAGGAATCTCACCTTACCTGCGGCCGCCGGCAATGAGGAAGGAAGGAGGTGGGCGGGATGTTACGTCCCGCTCATCTCCGCCCCTTCGCTTCTATTGGGCGGCGGTTCAGTGACGCTGCTGTGACACTGAACGAACCGCCCCCTTAGAAAGGAGGCGGTTCGCCGGTCACAGCGACGTCGGTAGGCAGGTATGTGTGACCTGTCCGTGCGATGTTGTGCGCCACGAGCAGCGATTTGCCCGTGTCGCACAACCGATGGGGGCGGGTACGCATGCTAGCGATATCGCAACGTGTAAAGCGGCCTTAAGTAAATTGGGCTGAGCAGCAATACCAGGCTTAGGTAGTGGACAAATGTGTTTTTGGTTAAAGCCCACAGATAAGCTACAATTTTAACCATTACAATCATGAACTGGTTTGGTTGAAATTACTGACATGTAATAGTTTGAAATTCCGGTTGTTTGATATATACTTCTTTTTCTTTAATGGCAGCTTGTGATGTATTTCGAGCTAATTATGTCAGCTCATTTCCATCCAACGTATAAAAGACCTTTTTTATCCTTTCTTTCCTAGCGTCTTCATGTTCAAATACAGATAACTATATACAGGGGAACAATCCTTCATCAGAGTTTTTTTTTTTTTGCTATACCTTTTGATGTTTTCTTACAGTAGTACTCTCAGCAAACTTTGTATCTCCCTTAATATATTGCGATCAAATTACATCTGTATTTACAATTGCTCATTTTGCCCTTCTACCCAGTTAATTCTTCTCCTTTCCTTTTTAGTTCTATGCCATAATGTGATTAAAGAAGGGAATTTTGTTTACTTACCGTAAATTCCTTTTCTTCTAGCTCCAATTGGGAGACCCAGACAGTGGGTGTATAGCTACTGCCTCTGGAGGCCGCACAAAGAACTACACTTAAAAGTGTAAGGCCCCTCCCCTTCTGGCTATACACCCTCCCGTAGGAGTACGGATTCCTCAGTTTTAGTACCAAAGCAAGAAGGAGGAAAGCCAATAACAGTTTCAAAAACAAATTCAATCCGATAACTAGATCGGAGAACTTAAGAAACAACATGAACAACATGTGCACCCGAAAAAAACGAAACCCTAAAAACAGATAGGGCGGGTGCTGGGTCTCCCAATTGGAGCTAGAAGAAAAGGAATTTACGGTAAGTAAACAAAATTCCCTTCTTCTTTTTCGCTCCTAATTGGGAGACCCAGACAGTGGGACGTCCAAAAGCAGTCCCTGGGTGGGTAAAAAGATACCACATGAACGGGCTGTCATACAGCCTCTTCCTACAGGTGGGCCACCGCCGCCTGAAGGACCCGTCTACCTAGGCT
The DNA here is from genome assembly GCF_048569485.1 of Anomaloglossus baeobatrachus. Taxonomy (NCBI): domain Eukaryota; kingdom Metazoa; phylum Chordata; class Amphibia; order Anura; family Aromobatidae; genus Anomaloglossus; species Anomaloglossus baeobatrachus. The sequence goes on from NC_134357.1 coordinate 75,629,756, forward strand.
GGCGTCTGCCGAAGCGTAGGTATGCACTTGATAGTGTTTGGTAAACGTGTGCAGACTCGACCAGGTAGCCGCCTGGCACACTTGCTGAGCCGTAGCCTGATGCCTCAACGCCCAGGACGCACCAACGGCTCTGGTAGAATGGGCCTTCAGTCCAGATGGAATCTGAAGCCCAGCAGAACGGTATGTGTGAAGAATTGGTTCCTTGATCCACCGCGCCAGGGTGGATTTGGAAGCTTGCGATCCCTTATGCTGACCAGCGACTAGGACAAAGAGCGCATCCGAACGGCGTAGAGGCGCCGTGCGAGAAATGTAAATCCTGAGTGCTCTCACCAGGTCCAACAGATGTAAACCCTTTTCAAATTGGTGAACTGGATGCGGACACAAAGATGGCAAAGTGATATCCTGATTGAGATGAAAGGAAGAAACCACCTTGGGAGAAAACTCTGGAATTGGACGCAGTACTACCTTGTCTTGGTGAAACACCAGGAAGGGAGATTTGCAAGATAACGCCGCCAGCTCGGACACTCTTCGAAGAGATGTGACCGCTACAAGAAAAACTACCTTTTGTGAAAGCCGAGAAAGGGGAACCTCTTTCAAGGGCTCGAAAGGCGGCTTTTGAAGAGCAAGGAGAACCTTGTTCAGATCCCAGGGTTCCAATGGCCGTCTGTAAGGAGGAACGATATGACAAACTCCTTGGAGAAACGTGCGTACTTTAGAAAGCTGTGCCAAGCGCTTCTGAAAGAATACGGATAACGCGGAGACTTGACCCTTAAGCGAGCTAAGGGACAAACCTTTTTCCAACCCAGACTGCAGGAAGGAAAGAAAAATTGGCAATGCAAATGGCCAGGGAGAAAACCCTTGAGCCAAGCACCACGCTAAGAATATCTTCCACGTTCTGTGATAGATCTTAGCTGAGGATGGTTTTCTAGCCTGTCTCATTGTGGCAACAACTCCCTGAGATAAACCTGAGGCCGCTAGGATCCAGGACTCAATGGCCACACAGTCAGGTTCAGGGCCGCAGAATTCTGATGGAAAAACGGCCCTTGAGACAGCAGATCTGGACGGTCTGGTAGTGCCCACGGCTGGCCTACCGTGAGATGCCACAGATCCGGGAACCACGACCTTCTTGGCCAATTTGGAGCGACGAGTATGGCTCGCTGGCAGTCGGACTTGATTTTCCGGAGAACTCTGGGTAACAATGCTAGAGGTGGGAACACATAGGGGAGTCGGAATTGCGACCAATCCTGAACCAAGGCGTCTGCCGCCAGTGCTCGGTGATCGTGAGACCGTGCCATGAAAACTGGGACCTTGTTGTTGTGCCGTGACGCCATCAGATCGACGTCCGGCGTCCCCCAGCGGCAACAGATCTGCTGAAACACGTCCGGGTGAAGGGACCATTCTCCTGCGTCCATGCCCTGGCGACTGAGAAAGTCTGCTTCCCAGTTTTCCACGCCTGGGATGTGAACTGCGGATATGGTGGACGCTCTGCTTTCCACCCACGTCAAAATCCGCTGGACTTCTTGAAAAGCTTGGCGACTGCGTGTTCCCCCTTGGTGGTTGATGTACGCCACCGCTGTGGAATTGTCCGACTGAATCCGAATCTGCTTGCCTTCCAGCCATTGTTGGAAGGCTCGCAGGGCAAGATAGATTGCTCTGATTTCCAGAACATTGATCTGCAAGGTGGACTCTTCCTGAGTCCACGTCCCCTGAGCCCTGTGGTGGAGAAACACCGCTCCCCACCCTGATAGGCTCGCATCTGTCGTGACCACTGCCCAGGACGGGGGAAGGAACGACTTTCCCTGTGACAATGAGTTGGGGAGAAGCCACCAACGTAGAGAGTCCTTGGCAGTCTGAGAGAGGGAGACAGTCCTGTCGAGGGACGTCGATTTCCCATCCCATTGGCGCAGAATGTCCCATTGGAGAGGGCGCAGATGAAACTGCGCGAACGGGACTGCCTCCATTGCTGCTACCATCTTTCCTAGGAAATGCATGAGGCGCCTCAGTGAGTGCGACTGGCTCTGAAGGAGAGATTGCACTCCAGTCCGTAGCGAGCACTGCTTGTCCAGTGGAAGCCTCACTATCGCTGATAGAGTATGAAACTCCATGCCAAGATAAGTCAGAGATTGGGTCGGGGTTAGATGAGACTTTGGAAAGTTGATAATCCACCCGAAAGTCTGGAGAGTGTCTAGCGCCACCTCCAGACTGTGTTGGCATGCTTTTTGAGAGGATGCCTTTATAAGCAGGTCGTCTAGATACGGGATGACCGAGTGACCCTGCGAGTGCAGAACAGCTACTACTGCTGCCATGACTTTGGTGAAGACCCGGGGGGCTGTTGCCAGACCGAAGGGTAACGCTACGAACTGTAGGTGCTCGTCGTGTATGACGAAACGTAGGAAACGCTGATGCTCTGGTGCAATCGGCACGTGGAGATACGCATCTTTGATGTCTATTGATGCTAGAAAATCTCCCTGAGACATTGAGGCTATGACGGAGCGTAGGGATTCCATCCGGAACCTCCTGACTTTTACGTGTCTGTTGAGCAACTTCAGATCCAGGACGGGACGATACGATCCGTCCTTTTTTGGGACCACAAACAGATTGGAGTAAAAACCGTGACCCTGTTCCTGAAGAGGGACGGAGGTCACCACTCCTTCCGCCTTTAGAGCGGCCACCGCCTGCAACAGAGCATCGGCTCGGTCTGGTGGTGGAGAAGTTCGGAAGAAACGAGTTGGCGGACGAGAACTGAACTCTATCCTGTACCCGTGAGATAGAATATCTCTCACCCAACGGTCCTTGACGCTTGCTAGCCAAATGTCGCCAAAGTGGGACAGCCTCCCACCGACCGCGGGTGTGGGCATCGGAGACCGCAAGTCAGGAGGACGTCGTTTTGGCAACGGTTCCTCCGGCTGGTCTTTTTGGGCGTGACTGAGACCTCCAAGAATTTGAACGTCTCTGGTCCTTTTGAGTCTTTTTTGACGAGGCGAATTGGGACCTGCCCTGTCCTCGAAAGGACCGATAACCAGACTGACCCCTCCTCTGTTGGGGCTTGTTTTGTCTGTGTTGCGGTAAGGAAGAGTCCTTACCCTTGGAGTGTTTGATGATTTCATCCAAACGCTCTCCAAACAATCGGTCACGAGAAAAAGGCAAATTGGTTAAGCACTTCTTGGAATGAGAATCTGCTTTCCAATGTCTCAACCACAGAGCCCTACGCAAAACAACTGAGTTGGCTGACGCCACTGCCGTGCGGCTTGTAGCGTCCAGAACAGCATTAATCGCGTACGACGCGAATGCCGCCATTTGCGAGGTCAATGGTGCTACCTGCGGGGCAAATGCACGTGTGACTGAGTCGACTCGCGCAAGCCCGGCCGTGATAGCTTGGAGTGCCCATACGGCCGCAAAAGAAGGCGCTAATGACGCTCCAATCGCTTCATAGATGGATTTCAGCCAGAGCTCCATCTGCCTGTCAGTGGCATCTTTAAGTGCCGCTCCATCTTCAACAGCAACCAAGGATCTAGCTGCAAGCCTGGAAATTGGAGGATCCACTTTTGGACACTGGGTCCAACCCTTGACCACTTCAGAGGGAAAAGGGTAGCGTGTATCTTTAAGTCGTTTAGGAAAACGCCTTTCAGGATAAGCATGGGGTTTCTGGATTGCGTCTCTGAAGTCAGCGTGGTCCAGAAAAGTGCTTAATGTACGCTTAGGGTATCTGAAATGGATTCTCTCGTGCTGCGAAGCTGACTCCTCTACAGGAGGAGCTGGTGGGGAAATATTCAACATCTTATTGATGTTAAATATAAGATCATTAACTATGGCGTCACCATCTGGTGTATCTAGATTGAGAGCGGTCCCAGGATCAGAATCCTGATCAGTTACTTCCGCCTCATCACCCATAGATTCATCTCGCTGGGATCCTGACCATTGAGATGAATGTGAAGGCCCGTCATAGCGAGCCCGCTTAGGCTGCCCGGGGCCATCGTCCGAGTCAGAGTCTTCACCCTGAGGTGTAGATGCCCGTCCCGGAGCTAGGAGCTGAGGGGGACCAGGGGGCAATACATGCACAGTGTCCGTGGTCTGAAGTACAGGCCTAGCTCGCAATGTGTCAGGAATTTGTGACATAGTGAGAGACATTCTGTCAGCAAAAGCTGCAAACTCAGTTCCTGTCACCTGGACAGCATTCACAGGTGGTACACCCTGGGACACGTCCAGCAGAGGTCCCGACTGTGCAAGCGCCGCAGGGGCCGAGCACTGCACACAATGGGGGTCCGTGGAGCCTGCCGGTAGAAAAGTCCCACATGCGGTGCAGGAAGCATATAATGTCTGTGCCTTGGCACCCTTGCGTTTTACGGGCGACATGCTGCTGGCTCTCTGCATGTGAGAGAGTCTATAGCCAAAGGGCGACCAGCGCTATGCAGTACAAAGTATTTGTAGCAACAAAATACTAAGAATACTACGAGCACAAGAGGGGGTGAGCCCTGAGGGCTGCTTACCGCCCGCTGAACAGCGGGTAAGAGGCTGTAGAATGCCTTGTCTGGGTCTCCCCGGATCCCCTCTGCAGCTCAGCGTGTCAGCAAGAATGGCTGCCGGCTTGTGTGGAGAGGGGCGGTCCGTGGGAGTTCCCAAACAAAAGTGCGGGAACAGTGTCCCCTCTGTGCTGACTGTGAGGGCTGGAGTATGTAAAAACGACTCCAGCCCTCAGCGCTGATGCACTGGCCAGCGTCCCGCCCCTCTCCTGACTGGCAGGTCTGGGGGCGGGAACGAACGAAAGCAGGCCGCAAAAGCCGGGGACTCGAGTTATCAGCGCGGCCGCCGTAAAAGCGCGGGCCGCGCTGAAGTCCCCGGCGCACTACAAGTGCCAGCCGCGCCGCTGTTCCAGCGGCCGGCGCGACCGAGTCCTAGACGTGGGCAGCGTCCCGCCCCTCTCCTGACTGGCAGGTCTGGGGGCGGGAACAAACGGAAGCAGGCCGCAAAAGCCGGGGACTGTAGTTATCAGCGCGGCCGCCGTAAAAGCGCAGGCCGCGCTGAAGTCCCCGGCGCACTACAAGTGCCAGCCGTGCCGCAGTCCCAGCGGCCGGCGCGGCCGATCCCATAAGTGTGCCTGCTTCAGCTAAGCTGAATGAGGCCATGGCACAGGCGCCGCAGCGCTGACGTCCCCCGGCGCACTACAACACCCAGCATGCTGCGGTGTGAGCGCCTGCACGGGGACACAGAGTACCTTAAGGAAGCAGGGCCATGTCCCTGATGTACTCCGCTCCATCCAGCATCTTCTCCAGGGGCTGTAGATGGAGCACGGTCTCAGTGCCTGGAGACCGGTAAATCCCACTTCACCCAGAGCCCTGTAAAAAGGGATGGGGAAGGAATCAGCATGTGGGCTCCTGCCGCCGTACCCGCAATGGGTACCTCAACCTTACAAACACCTCCGACATAAGTGGGGTGAGAAGGGAGCATGCTGGGAGTCTGTATAGACCCTCTTTTCTTCCATCCGACATAGTCAGCAGCTGCTGCTGACTAAAAACAATGGAGCTATGCGTGCGTGTCTGACCTCCTTGCGCACAAAGCTAAAACTGAGGAATCCGTACTCCTACGGGAGGGTGTATAGCCAGAAGGGGAGGGGCCTTACACTTTTAAGTGTAGTTCTTTGTGCGGCCTCCAGAGGCAGTAGCTATACACCCACTGTCTGGGTCTCCCAATTAGGAGCGAAAAAGAAAATAGACTAGCTGAATCCTAACTTTTGTAGAAACATGGAATATTTTTTTCATGCATTAGAGCTACACATCTAGGTCACGAAAACACTTTGTTGTTTTAATGATGACTCATTCAGGGAAAAGAGACTTCTTGTTTCTACAGGGAGCTTGGAAAAATTCAGCTAGTCTGTTTTTTAGTCACGTGATGTCAGACCTAATGGAAAATAAGAACTGGGTAAAAGGGCAAAATGAGCAATACAGTGGTATAATATGACTACAATATGTTTAGAGGATAAAATCTTTGATGGGAGTGCTTCTTTCAATATTTTAGGAGATTACGGCTATATTCACAGGTTGTTGTTTTTTTTTTTTTCCCCCATGCAAATTAAGAAGGGAATTTTCTTTACTTACCGTAAATTCCTTTTCTTCTAGCTCCTATTGGGAGACCCAGACAATTGGGTGTATAGCTTCTGCCTCCGGAGGCCACACAAAGTATTACACTTTAAAAAGTGTAACCCCTCCCCTCTGCCTATACACCCTCCCGTGCATCACTGGCTCCTCAGTTTTGGTGCAAAAGCAGGAAGGAGGAAACTTATAAATTGGTCTAAGGTAAATTCAATCCGAAGGATGTTCGGAGAACTGAAAACCATTAACCAAAAGAACAATTCAACATGAACAACATGTGTACACAAAAGAACAAACAGCCCGAAGGGAACAGGGGCGGGTGCTGGGTCTCCCAATAGGAGCTAGAAGAAAAGGAATTTACGGTAAGTAAACAAAATTCCCTTCTTCTTTGTCGCTCCATTGGGAGACCCAGACAATTGGGACGTCCAAAAGCAGTCCCTGGGTGGGTAAAAGAATACCTCGATAAAAAAGAGCCGAAAACGACCCCCTCTTACAGGTGGGCAACCGCCGCCTGAAGGACTCGCCTACCTAGACTGGCGTCTGCCGAAGCATAGGTATGCACCTGATAGTGTTTCGTGAAAGTGTGCAGACTAGACCAGGTAGCTGCCTGACACACCTGCTGAGCCGTAGCCCGGTGCCGCAATGCCCAGGACGCACCCACGGCTCTGGTAGAATGGGCTTTCAGCCCCAAAGGAAGCGGAAGCCCAGAAGAACGGTAGGCTTCAAGAATCGGTTCCTTGATCCACCGAGCCAAGGTTGACTTGGAAGCCTGCGAACCCTTACGCTGGCCAGCGACAAGGACAAAGAGGGCATCTGAACGGCGCAGGGGCGCCGTGCGAGACACGTAGAGCCGGAGTGCTCTCACCAGATCTAATGAGTGCAAATCCTTTTCACATTGGTGAATTGGATGAGGGCAAAATGAAGGTAAGGAGATATCCTGATTGAGATGAAAAGGGGATACCACCTTAGGGAGAAATTCCGGGACCGGACGCAGAACCACCTTATCCTGGTGAAAAACCAGGAAGGGGGCTTTGCATGACAGCGCTGCCAGCTCCGACACTCTACGGAGCGATGTAACTGCCACTAGAAATGCCACCTTCTGCGAAAGACGTGATAAAGAGACATCCCACAGCGGCTCGAAAGGTGGTTTCTGAAGAGCCGTTAGCACCCTGTTAAGGTCCCATGGTTCCAGCGGATGCTTGTAAGGTGGGACTATGTGGCAAACTCCCTGCAGGAACGTGCGGACCTGCGGAAGCCTGGCTAGACGCTTTTGAAAAAATACGGATAGCGCCGATACTTGTCCCTTGAGAGAGCCGAGAGACAAACCCTTGTCCATTCCGGATTGAAGGAATGAAAGAAAAGTGGGTAAGGCAAAGGGCCAGGGAGTAAAACCATTATCAGAGCACCAGGATAAGAAGATCCTCCAAGACCTATGATAGATCTTGGCTGACGTTGGTTTCCTGGCCTGTCTCATAGTGGCAATGACATCTTGAGATAACCCTGAGGACGCTAGGAGCCAGGACTCAATGGCCACACAGTCAGGTTGAGGGCCGCAGAATTCAGATGGAAAAATGGCCCTTGTGACAGCAAGTCTGGGCGGTCTGGGAGCGCCCACGGTTGACCCACTGTGAGATGCCACAGATCCGGGTACCACGACTGCCTCGGCCAATCTGGGGCGACGAGAATGGCGCGACGACAGTCGGACCTGATTTTGCGCAGCACTCTGGGCAGCATCGCCAGAGGAGGAAATGAGAATGCATGAGTGGATGTGTGCCTCCTTCCACACAAAGCATAAAACTGAGGAGCCCGTGATGCACGGGAGGGTGTATAGGCAGAGGGGAGGGGTTACACTTTAAGTGTAATACTTTGTGTGGCCTCCGGAGGCAGAAGCTATACACCCAATTGTCTGGGTCTCCCAATGGAGCGACAAAGAAAAACCGTTTTACACTACCATTAAAAGCTATGATCTATAAAAAAAAATCTAATGCCAACACTTTTTTTCTCTCCAGACAAATGGAAAACTGCTGCATTTTCTAAAGTAGCAGCATGCCAATTCTTTCAGTGGATTTGTTTGTTTTTTTTAACCCATTAAAAGCAATGAGTGCAATGCTGCCACTGCATTTTTGCGGTGAATGAAAGTCTATTTAAACATTTACTGTAGACAAATGACACCAAAACCTGCAGCAAAAAAACCTGCTTTTGGGAAGTAACTTTTTTAGTGCAGCAAAATAAAGCAACATGTGAACATACCCTAAATCACACAAGAAGAAAAATATTCCTCTTCTTTGGCCCATGCACCTGAGGTATAGCCCTGGACACGAGCCCATATTTTTGTACCAGCTCTCCTATATAGCTCTGTCAGATCTAGTTATAAAACCTGAGGTCAGGCCAACAGTTTGTCATTTTACATGTGAGTCTTTGCTTAACATATATTCACATGCCGTGGTACATGGGCATGGTTATGTCTGCATGTTACACACAATGCGCCAATATCATCATACTGACTCAGTGGGATCAACAATCCCATTAAAAGCTTTGTCTACAGGTTATGGATTATTTAAGTCCGTCATCTCCAGAAGAGAATGGCAGTTCCAAGCGCCGAGAACCAGAGCAGTTTCTGGATGAATTCAGACATCTGTGTTACACGGTACAAGTCCAAACTGTGATATCAGGCCTAACCGCAGGTCCCTTAATATCAATGGTCACTTTTTTTTTTTCGGTCCAGACATCGCGACCTCCATTGGCACTATTTCATGGAAGTCTGAATTGGGCCTTAATGTATCTCTCACCCCCCCCAAAAAAAAAAAATGACTTAAAAGGGACTGCCACCAGGTTTCATAATGTAGAGGCAGAGATCCTGGCTGCTTAGTGTAGCTTTTAATCACTGTTTAATCAGCAGCAGATTATCATTACAGGACTACTTGGCATGCTGCAGGTAGTCCAGCATATTCCTGAGCTCTGTATAAGGCCAGAGTCACACTTGTGAGAGACTCGTGCAAGTCTTGCATCACATCACCCGACATGGCCTGCAGCTCACTGGACAGGAGCGTCTCAGCTGCAAAGAAATACATGCAGCTGACCCGCTCCAGTCAGGAGAGTGTGTGTCCACGTCAGGTGATGCGATGTGAGACTCGCGCGAGTCTCTCGCAAGTGTGACTCCAGCCTAACCGCTAGATCTGCAGCAGAAAAAACACTGATTGTATCAAAATGACAGCACACAGCTCAGTAAGTGACACATCACTGGAATCAGGGTCTCTGTCTCTATATTATGCTGCCCTGAGATGAGGGAACAAAAACCTGGTGATAGATTCCCCTTAAAAATACCTGCCCACCAATTTATGCCTTTTTTTTCTTTCCCCCCAAAACTCATATTTCATTGCCAATAGCGATACTAGTACCATTTTAATTCCATGGTCTCTGGAGCTGATGAATAAGACGGTTAACACTGTATAAAGTGTCCTCATATTGTAATATCCACTGCGCTGTAAGGATACACAAGAAAATCTTTCACGTTCCCTTTACTTACATCATGGTACAAATAAAACTTGTAATAACATCAGTCTCTTTGGATAAAGGTTAGAAGGGACTGTGCAGTAACCGAGATTTGGGTCTTATCATATAGTGAACATTTCAAAAGACTGACCTGCACATCCTACAAGTGTGTATAGGTGCCAGCTGAAAAAACCTAGCAAATACAAAATGGATACAGCTGCACACTAACTGACTGAGCACTCCGCCCTATAAACCAGGCTGTGTTCGCAATCCTTATACCAGGAGTCCTAGCTGCCCAGACATGGAGGTTAGTCCAGATAGTGGCATTTCAAGTTAGATTTTTAGTCTAGCTGCCCAGACATGGATGTTTTAACCTAGCTAGTGGCATTTTAGTTAGGGACCCGGAATATTGAGATTTACCTTGCCGTTTGGTTTCCGGGCTTACATGCATTGGCCAATTCATAAACTAAAAATCACTTTTTCATATAGCAGTAATGCAGTACCAGAGTTCCCTTATACATTGATGGCATTTAGTGTGCGGCTGTATCCATTTTGTATTTATCATATAGTGAGGCATAGTAAAATGACCACTTCCATGTACAATTCATAGTGCAATCTGTTACACATTTCCACCATGTTAATGTCAGGAGTTAGTGTTGGGATATGAAGGCAGGAGTGATTGTAATAAATATATAGGAAAGATGTTAGGCTAGACACAGGGGACTTGCACTACTCTTCAGGGGTACTTTGCACACTACGCCATCGCAGGTGCGATGTCAGTGGGGTCATGCCGAAAGTGACGCACTTCCTGCGTCGCTCTCAACATCGTAGTGTGTAAATCCTAGATGATACGATTAACGAGCGCAAAAGCATCATAATCGTATCATCGGTGTAGCGTTGGCGAAAACCATAATTACGCTGACACGACGGTCCGATGTTGTTCCTCGCTCCTGCGGTAGCACACATCGCTGTGTGTGAAGTCGCAGGAGAGAGGAACATCTCCTTACCTGCGTCCCGGCTGCAATGCGGAAGGAAGGATGTGGGCGGGATGTTCACATCCCGCTCATCTCCGTCCCTCCGCTCCTATTGGCCGCCTGCCGTGTGACGTCGCAGTGACGCCGCACGACCCGCCCCCTTAATAAGGAGGCGGTTCGCCGGCCAGAGCAACGTCGCACGACAGGTGAGTGCATGTGAAGCAGCCGTAGCGATAATATTCGCTACGGCAGCTATCACAATGATATCGCAGCTGTGACGGGGGCGGGGACTATCGCGCTCGGCATCGCAGCATTGGCTTGCGATGTCGTAGTGTGCAAAGAACCCCTTAGTTATAGACATGGCCACTGGTGGAGCAGTCACTGATGGTCCTATTCATCCAGTGCAGCTGGTAATCGCAGTCTCACGCCGTCATCCAGTCTGAAGTGGAGATCAGGCTACGGCGGTGTGTGATGGAGGTACATATCTGGAGGCTTTCCCATGGTGTAACTCCGAGCTATGTTGCTATATAGCCATATGTAACCCATAGGCTTCCATTACAAGAAAAGAAAAAAAACCTAAACAAAACGCTACATGTAGAGATGGGCGAATAGTGAAATATTCGGGATCGGATTAGGCTTCTTTCACACTTGTGTCGTATTGCATCAGTTGTGTGACAGATGCAACGGATGCGTTGCAGAGAGTGCCACAACTGATGCTGCAAAAAAACTGATCCGTTGCAGCTTTTTTTTTTTTACCTGGAATTTACTCATCTGAGCATGCTCAGTTGGTAAGTGATGGCTCCATCACAGGAATCTGTCCAGTGACGCATTCCAACGGATTCCGCACCTATAGGCTTCCATTATAAAAACGACGGACGCCGACGGAATCCCGCACATTGCGTTTTTTCGACACTCTGAAAAACAATACATGCTGCCGCCCGACTGTCAGTCATTCCATAACTGATCTGTCACGCGGCGGATACAACGTAGGGCCATCAGTCACAATTCGTCGTCCATACAAGTCTATGGGGAAAAACGGAATCCTGCAAAATATTTTGCAGGATATCGTATTTCCTAAAGGCGACAGGTTGCAACTGATGCAAAATGACGCAAGTGTAAAAACAGCCTAAGTCGTACCAAATACCTAGCACTAGTCCAGTATTCGTCACAAATAACAAACCTAATGCAAGACAATGGGGAACCAGAGCGTTCTTCTTGAGGATTTCCCAGCAAAATATTCAGGTTTCCCATTGACTTGCATTAGGTTTGTTATTCGTGACTTCTACTGGACTGGTACTAGGTATTCGGTACAAATAATCCAAATATTTCACTATTTACCCATCACTTCTTACACTTTCTGTTAAGGTGTTACCTTTGCATAGAAAAGGTATCCAGATATGTACCAGCGCTATCTTTTTGCCTCTGTGTATATGTAAACCTATGCATACACTTTACGCATAGACCAAGAACTTTTCTGGTGCATGCGACAGAGTGTAAATGCAGCCTTAGGATCCTGGAAGATCTGCTCCCTTTGTGTATAGGTCATTCTGTTATAGGATAACTTTTCCTATTAACACATACAGCAACAATTTAAAGGGTTAGGTCTAGGACACATGGCAAGTAAAACGGCCCGAATGGAATGCGAGAAAAAAAAAAAATATAAAATCACATTCCACTCGGACCCATGTTACTTTATGGGGCCGTTCCCATCTGCAAATATTTTCCCAGTCCTAATGGGACCGCGAAAACAGTTGCAGCATGCTGCGGGTGGAATCTGATCCATATTCACTCACACCCATACAAGTCTATGGGTGCGAGTGGAACATCACACTACACTCAGATGACACCGGAGTGCAGTGCGATAATTGTATCAGCTGGCAAGGGAGGAGATGGGGAGATTAATCCCTCCTTCACCTCCGCAGCTGTGATCAGATTGCAGGATTAGATCACAGTTGCATGACGCTCTGCTAACACTCGCAGTACAGTGGGAGCCAAGGGTCATTAGCACACCATTGCTCTCACATCGGATGCCATATGCTCATGTGGCCGCAGCGTTAGTCTGAATATGAAAAGTTATGGATCCACAGGTTGGATGATAACTTTCTGATCATGGGGGGTCTGACTGCTGACAACCCCCACACATCCAGACAACTCAGCCTTGAAATTCCCTATCCAGAATTGAGGAACAGCAATCTCAGGCAGTCCCATAGACAATGAATGGAGCATTTCGGAGCCTCTTTCTTGAGAAATGTGATAACTTGTAATATTGGTGTTGGATGATTCCAATCAAACAGCCCCCTGTATCTCAGCTTACTAGATCCTAATGAGGGGGATATTGGGATAAAAAGTAAAAAAAAACAAAAACAAACCCTCGATCTCTTATAAAACCTGTTTATCTGTTTTTTAATTATCCTCCTGAAGTTTATGAAGTCAATAAGATTAATGGATCAGTGGCCGTTCCATATGGTTGAAGAGCACTTATATAAGTAAGCGTTAGTTTCCACGTAAAATACAGCAGATATATACAAGGATCACGTGTCTATCAATAATGGAGATATGAGTGGCATTTCCACCGAGCAGATATGATACATGCGGAAAGGAAGGGACCCCGTGTGAGCCGTGTCTGTAATATGCAATTATAGCTAAATCTGGCCGTACATTGTAGACAACTGTAGGGGTAACATTAGTGGGGCAGACAGCAGACTATATACGCTTGTCATGCAGAGCTGTGCTTTTCAAAACTGCCGTCATACCGTGCAATGGGTCCAACGTGGGAGTGAATAAAGGCAAATGTGGTATGCACGATGATAAAACAACATGGGGTAAGACTGACAGGTTTAACAAGACAGATGTTGGCGGACAGGCTGCATGACTCGGTAGTGGGATTACCTACTATGTGCTTCATAGGACAGGACAAAAATAAATAAATATGAGCAACTAAAACCAGGACGGGGACTGCGGGGTCTTCACAACCACCTGAGAATCCAGTTTTGCTTGAAAAAAGTTGTATGAGAGTAAAACTAAAAACAGCACCCCCTTTTGTCTATAGGTGGTGCCTGGTATTGCAGCTTTTCACATTTTTTTTTTTAATGGTGTTAAGCTGCAGTACCACACAAAGGCCAGGAGTGGCGCTGTTTCTAAGCTAGTTCAGTCCTTTCTAATCTCAAACAACTCGTTAAAGGGAATCTGTGACATTGAACACTCATCATCTTACCTTTGGGGTCTCTGCCATAGAGCAGATTGCCATACATTAATGGGAAAATATTTATTTTAAACTTAATTTATATCCCTGCTCATTCTAGGCTTGCGTAGTCCAGTGGGCGGTTACATGTCGTGATTGACAGCTATCTCATTGGACAGTTATTCACAGAATGCTGTCAATCACTGAACAGGACCGCCCACTGGACTCCTAAGCCTGGAAAGAGCAGAGAGCTACATGTAAAAAATAAGTCATACTGAAGCTTTTCCAGTAAAGAAAAAAAAAAGTTAATCTGCTCAATAACATACTGCCCACAGAGAGGAGTGCAGGTACAATGTAACGGGTTCCCTTTAAAGGGAACCGGTCACTAGATTTTTCTCTTATGAGCTGTGGCCACCACCAGTGTGTCCTTATATACAGCATTCCAGAATACTGTATACAGTGTGTCCACCGCCATTAACTTGAGAACGGCGGCAGCTATAGGCATAGAAGTGGTGTCTAGGTAAAGTAAAGTAGCCATGCGCTACGGAATGAAACCACCTATAGCGCCACCTGGTGGAAAACAACGGAGTTATTTTTAACTCAAACGGAACGAGATAGAGAAAAAAAGTGAATTACAAAGTTGCAGGACATCATCAATTCAATACAAATCGACACCTTGCATACAGAAATGCTATGATTAGAATGTGTAAAACTCACAAGGCTGCGGACATGAAGCGATACCTCATGGAGACCTTCCTACAAGTCATTGGGTGTGGTGGCTGTGTGGAGTGGCCTCCACATTCACCTGATCTGACCCCATTGGACTTCTTCCTGTGAGGTCTCATCAAACAGCAGGTGTATGCGACCCCTCCACCAACATTGCAGGACCTACGACGACGTATCACAGATGCTTGTGCAAACGTGTCACCTACCATATTGCACAACGTGCAGCAAGATACAGTATGCTGTCCAGAGTCCAGATGTGCATTGCAGCTGACGGGGGCCACTTTGAGCATCAAAGTTAAATGAGCGCCATATGCGTTACCAGCATTCAATGTTTTGGGGGGTCATGGGTTTCATATCATAGCATTTCTGTATGCAAGGTGTCGATTTGTATTGAATTGATGATGCCCTACAACTTTGTAATTCACTTTTTATCTCTATCTCGTTCTGTTTTCGAGATAAAAATGCCAACTCCGTTGTTTTCCACCAGGTGGCGCTATAGGTGGTTTCATTGCGTAGCGCATGGCTACTTTACTATACCTAGACACCCCTTCTATGCCTATAGCTGCCGTCCGTTCTCAAGTTAATGGCGGTGGATAGGATATGGGTGGACACACTGTATATAGCATTCTGGAATGCTGTATATAGGGGCTCACTGGTGGCGGCTGCAGCTTATAGGGAAAAATCCTTGTGTCAAGTTTCCTTTAAAGTGTGTAGGATAGCGGAAATAAAGAGGGGACAGAATCTGCACTTTCCTGCATCTCCTGCAATGTAACCTACACTCCCTGCAGACAGGCTGAGTGACAAGGATACTCCACAACAAAGACAAAATCCAGATGTCTAACTATATAACTATACTGGTCTTTTATTACATGCAATAGAAACATTTTCCAAAATCCATGGAGTTTTAAGGTTTAACATGTTACATCTTTTCTTTGTGGAGTCAAGTAAAATGCAATTCTGGAGGCCTGTGCGGCAGTGTGAGTGCGGGGGACACAGCGTATCCTGACCCACTGCAACATGGATCCTTCACTTATTTTTAGGTCTTACGTCTGCTTATCTGTTACGGTAGAATTGGCTATAACGCGATAAAAGAGGAATTTTCGCAACAGACCTTTGCACAAACCCTGGCGCAACGTAATACACATAAATAGGAATGGGATAAAGGCGTTCCTCTCCTAGGAGCTCTCTGCTGGTCTTTACAATGTCAGATCTTTTACCTTTGTGTGACCACTTCTTGGCATGCTGGAGAGCGCATACAGACACATACATTCACACCCACCCACCAGTCACCTCCCGACCACACTCTCATACTCAAAAAGCGAGTTTTAAACTGAAGTGGACAGATATCGCGATTTGGTCTTCCTGGATGTTAGAAGGTCTTTCTGTGGATAGCTCTGGGTCCGTCTTCTTCGTATTCCTTCTTTGAGACCCACATTTTCTTGAAGGTGTCCAGAGAGGCCAAAATAGATCCACTGGAAAAGGAAAGGAGAACAGTTTACTTTAAAGGGGTTATCCGGCTTCTTTTGACTTTTTTTTTTTTATTACCCTATTGGGCTACATTGGGGCAGGTAAGTAGATAGAGACCACTTACCTGCCCTGCTGTCAGCCCCTCTCCCCCGGCTCAGAGTGGTCATGTGACCGCTCCTGCCGCGATTTTGCTGCTTCCGGTCATTTCATGTCAACATAGGCAGGGCCATGTTGACATGCAAATCTGGAACAGCATGTCGCCTCCCTGCTGGGCTGTACAGTACGTGGAGTCCCCGCCCCCTTCCCTGCACCCTCCCACATATTCCCCCGCACCCCGTACTCTGCCCACAACCTTCCCCTGCACTGCTGTGGGGTCCGTGACCCGGGGGAGGGGCCTGGAGGCGGCTGCCGTGGTGTCAGCGCCAGCACCGGGCCCCTGCTCAGGATCGCACATTCAAATATACCGGCATCACAGATCACAGATGCCGGTACATACGAAAGTGCTGATGAGAGGGAGGACAGCTTCTCATCACTGCCCGGCTGTCTGTGCTCTCTTCAGCACAGCGGTGACATCACTACTGTGCTGATATGGCCAGAGCACAGACAGCGCGCGAACGTGCAGGAGCGGCGGGGACCGAAGACGGGCGAGTATGCACTCCCTACATGTGTTCCCTATGGGGATTGGGGATGTGGGATGGGGGGGGGGGGTCGGTGCATAGCCATATGTGTGCGCGTGCGGTGCAGAGCCATATGTGTGCGCGTGCGGTGCAGCGCCATATGTGTGCGCGTGCGGTGCAGAGCCATATGTGTGCGCGTGCGGTGCAGAGCCATATGTGTGCGCGTGCGGTGCAGAGCCATATGTGTGCGCGTGCGGTGCACACCCATATGTGTGCGCGTGCGGTGCAGAGCCATATGTGTGCGGTGCAGAGCCATATGTGTGCGTGTGCGGTGCAGAGCCCGATGTGGGGCTGTTATTTGCAATGCTGTAGTGATAACAGGTCAGTGTTGGGGAAGAATACTGACAGGGACTGTGTGTGCAGGGGGCGGGCAGGGGGCGAGGCTGCACACTGAGGCTGGGCGGTGCCAGCTGTGACTGGGAGGTTTTGCACAGGAAGTGGTAATGTTTGCTGGAGCTGAATGTAAACAAGGAGCTGCAGAGAATAAAGGGATAATTCAAGAGGAACAAAAGCTAAAAAACAAAAAATAGGGGTGTTTTATATGACAATACAGCACAGATTAGCCTAACAAAAATGTTTGAGTTTATGTCGGACAACTCCTTTAAGTGAGGAACATTTTTTTTTCCTGGCATTTGTCATAGGATTTGACTACTCTTTTCATTACAAAGTCATCCTGCAGAGAGGAACTCAATGGGTGACCAACGCAGCTGCGTGCATGTGTCTGCTCCTTAAAGGAAATCTGTCACTAGGTTTTTGCTCCCCCATCTGAAAGCAGCATAATGTAGACACAGAAACCCTGATTCCAGCGATGTGTCACTTACTGAGCTGTTTGCTGTCCTTTAGATAAAATAAATGTTTTCTCTGCTGGAGATCTACCAGTTATACAGAGCTCATGACTATGCTGGACTACCTGGCAGCACGCCAAGTAGTCCTGTAATGATAATCTACCCAGTAAATGACATTGCTGGAATCAGCATCTCTACTCCTACGTTATATGCTGCTCTCAGATTAAGTGGCAAAAACCTGCTGACAGATTCCCTTTAAGTTCAGCGAGTATGTCAGGGACCAATGCTGTATTCTTTAAACAGAATTGAACTCTACTCAATGCCTTCATGCATTTAGGGATTACTTAAATGGACTTAATTGCTAGGTGATTTGCTATTTCTGTGAAATGCTATGTAACAACAGACCCCAGATTGTGCCAGTATCTGATCTGTAGCTACGGTACATCAGACAGAATTTTAAAGGGGAACCTATCAGGTCTCCTATGCCCTCTAAACTAGCAGCAGGCACATGTGTGGGCCAAAATTCCCTGCCTAACCAGCCCTGTCTACTGCCATTGTCAAAAATCAAAGTTTTAAAATAATGATTTATAAGGTTCGTTATCCCTATGCTAATGCCTGTGACTAGTCGCAGGGCCGTTGATTCCCCTGACTAGTTGGCCCACTAAGCACGTTATCATACTTTAGAAAAGTAGTGCCTTTGCCGGTGCAAACGAGCGCGGCTTTATCCTTCTCAACACTGAGCTTGTCTGAGGTCGTGTATACACATCCCAGCTTCAGGAGTTCACTGTGCGTGATCGAAGTCGTCCACACTTCCGGTCACGCACACTACGCTGAAGAGAGGTGTACTGCGCATGACCGGAAATATGGACGACTTCGAACAGGTGCAGGGAGTATCAGCTGTATGTTATTTTATATGTACGTAAGCCTTTGCCGAGGTAAAAGTTAATCCAAGAAAACCCCTTTAACCTACACTTCATCGACTAGACCATGCATTATTAAACATTATGGTGTTGTGGTGATTGTTTTTTTTGCATCCAGATAATGTGGGGGTCACACCGATTGGTATTATGGGCTGCACATGGCCCCAGGGATGCAGGTTGAGCACTCCTGCTCTATAACATTCTATCTTATATAAAAATGTACAAGTTCTTCTTACCCAATCCACGTAGAGTATAATCGTTCTTGAGGAGCAGATATCTACAATAAATGATAAAACGTTACAAAATGTCATAAAATAACAATTAACGAAATAGAACTGGTTATACAAAAAGTCTACATCTCAATAAGACATGAAAAGTCCACAGACCCTAATCGGTCATAATGACAGGGGTCACCATCCAGAGACAGACCCTTTTTTATGATAATGGGGCCCCGTCTACACAATACAGCAACAGATAAAAAGCAGATGTCAGGAGATTTCTTCTGATCCTGGGAGGACAGATGTGCGGGTGAAGTGAAACATGTGAATGTGTGAGCATATCGGCAATACAGAAGAGATACCTGCAGGAATCATATCAATAAAGAAGAATGTGAACAGTATAAAAATATTGTAAAAAACTAAAAATACAACCTACCCTTATTTTTACATCTTTCGGTGCTAATTTTTTCACTTCACTTAGAAGCCGGTCCCCGAAACCTGAGAAGTAAAATATATGACTGCGGTTATTAGTGGATTGTTCCCTACTGTATTTTTTGAATTATAAGACGCAATTTTCCTCCCAAAAATTTGGGAGGACAATAAGGGGTGCGCCTTATAATCCGAATGTAGCTTACTGGGAGGTGGAGAATGGGGGCTGTGCTGGCTGCGGGTGCTGTGCGTGGAGTAGGGCGATGCTGCAGGCGGTGCGGCGGATGTCCCAGATGATCTCTTGTCAGTGCAGGCGTCAAACAATGGCGCCTGGAGTCGGTGCATACGCAGATGGAGCTCTCGGCTCAAGATCTCAGCCTGGAGGTGGTGCCTTCACAGATGACATCTCGGCTTCTCATTGAGCCAATAACTTAATCTGCGCACATGCAGACTCCAGGCGCCATTTCTTTGAGGCCCACACCGCCGACAGAGCAGTTGGGACACCCGCCTCACCATCGACCTACTTCAGCACCTCCTGTAACCCCCGTTCCACCACTGCTGCCGCCCCCTCCCAGTAAGACACCACCAGCTTGTAAGATGGACCCCCCTTTTTTCCTCTAAATTTGAAGTGCATCTTATAATCCGGAGCGTCTTCCAAAATGAAAAATATGATAAGTGGAAAAAAAAAATTACAAAAACCATCTCCATAAACTTGCAGCAAAACTTCTTTAAAAACCTGTCACCTCCAATATGTGACCTGACATATTAACAGACGCATATTTGTCCTAACAGCAGCTCCCTACCCATCCCTGGTGACAGGTTCCCTTTAAACTAAGTTATCGCCAGGCTGCACAGGAGATGTTATTTGTATCACAGATTACGTGTGTTGGGTTTTTGTTTTTTTGCGCACCTTTAAATAAAGTGGATCCACCAGACAACACGATGTTGGAGAATAAGGTTCGCCTCAGGTCCATGTCTGACTTCTGAATGGCGAACACTAACACCTCGTGGATGCCCTCGCATTCTTCCCCAATTAGATCTGGTCGGAACAGCAGCTCCGGGGCTCTGAACCGGGCTGGGCCGATCTAGAAATAGACAGAAAAAAAATCAATTTGGCATCAACAATACAGGGAATATCAGCGTCCAGACCTCACACCGCACCCATCCATCACAGCGAGAGTCATTCACACTGATCGCTCGCAGGCGGTCACATGTCTGGAGGAAAAACAACTCACTCCCGTCAGGAAGACGACACCCGCTGTAGGGCTATTGTTCTCACAGCCAAGGAACAGACTAGAAATGCATCAAATTATGGAGTGTGCTCAGACAGATTCAAGACACTTTGCAGGAGAAAAAAAAATAAATAAAAAAAAAAATCTGGTTCAGCGGCATGTAAATCTTATACCATGTTCGGACACATTTTTTCTTTGTCGCTCCATTGGGAGACCCAGACAATTGGGTGTATAGCTTCTGCCTCCGGAGGCCACACAAAGTATTACACTTTAAAAAGTGTAACCCCTCCCCTCTGCCTATACACCCCCCCGTGCATCACGGGCTCCTCAGTTCAGTTTTATGCTTTGTGTTGAAGGAAGACGATCTCCTAGTCAAGGCACCCTCCCGGGTGGCATGTCAACACAGTCTGACCGTGGCTCTGGAGACGCTCCAGAGGTTCGGGTGGATCATCAATTTCCCAAAGTCAAAATTGACTCCGACCCAATCACTGACTTACCTCGGGATGGAGTTTCATACTCTCTCAGCGATAGTCAAGCTACCGCTGGACAAACAGCGTTCGCTGCAAACAAGGGTGCAATCTCTCCTTCGGGCCCAGTCACACCCCTTGAGGCGCCTCATGCACTTCCTGGGGAAGATGGTGGCAGCAATGGAGGCAGTTCCCTTTGCGCAGTTTCATCTGCGTCCACTCCAATGGGACATTCTCAGCAAATGGGACAAGAGGTCGACATCCTTAGACAGGAACGTCTCTCTTTCACTGGCAGCCAAAACCTCTCTTCAGTGGTGGCTTCTTCCCACTTCCTTGTCGAAGGGAAAATCATTCCTGCCCCCATCCTGGGATGTGGTCACGACGGACGCGAGTCTGTCAGGGTGGGGAGCGGTCTTCCTCCACCACAGGGCTCAGGGAACCTGGACTCCGACAGAGTCCTCCCTTCAGATCAATGTTCTGGAGATAAGGGCAGTGTATCTAGCCCTAAAGGCGTTCCATCGGTGGCTGGAGGGCAGGCAGATCCGCATACAGTCGGACAACGCCACGGCGGTCGCGTACATCAACCACCAGGGCGGCACTCGCAGTCGTCAAGCCTTCCAAGAAGTTCGGCGGATTCTGCTGTGGGCGGAGGCCACAGCCTCCACCATCTCCGCGGTTCACATCCCAGGCGTAGAAAACTGGGAAGCAGACTTTCTCAGTCGCCAGGGCATGGACGCAGGGGAATGGTCTCTTCACCCGGACGTGTTTCAAGAGATCTGTTGCCGCTGGGGAACGCCGAACGTCGATCTAATGGCGTCTCGGCACAACAACAAAGTCCCGGCATTCATGGCACGGTCTCAGGATCACAGAGCTCTGGCGGCGGACGCCTTAGTTCAGGATTGGTCGCAGTTTCGACTGCCTTATGTATTCCCTCCTCTGGCAATGCTGCCCAGAGTGTTGCGCAAGATCAGGTCCGACTGCCGCCGCGCCATCCTCGTCGCTCCAGACTGGCCGAGGAGGTCGTGGTACCCGGACTTGTGGCACCTCACGGTGGGTCAACCGTGGGCGCTCCCAGACCGACCAGACTTGCTGTCTCAAGGGCCATTTTTCCATCTGAATTCTGCGGCCCTCAACCTGACTGTGTGGCCATTGAGTCCTGGCTCCTAGCGTCCTCAGGGTTATCTCAAGAGGTCATTGCCACTATGAGACAGGCCAGGAAACCAACGTCAGCCAAGATCTATCACAGGGCTTGGAGGATCTTCTTAGCCTGGTGCTCTGATAAGGGGTTTACCCCCTGGCCGTTTGCCTTACCCACGTTTCTTTCCTTCCTTCAATCTGGAATGGACAAGGGTTTGTGTCTCGGCTCTCTCAAGGGACAAGTCTCGGCGCTTTCCGTGTTTTTTCAAAAGCGTCTAGCCAGGCTTCCGCAGGTCCGCACGTTCCTGCAGGGAGCTTGCCACATAGTTCCACCTTACAAGCGTCCACTGGAACCCTGGGATCTCAACAGGGTTCTACGGGCTCTTCAGAAACCACCTTTCGAGCCGCTGAAGGATGTCTCTATCACGTCTTTCGCAGAAGGTGGCATTTCTAGTGGCAGTTACATCACTCCGAAGAGTGTCAGAGCTTGCAGCGCTGTCATGCAAAGCCCCCTTCCTGGTATTTCACCAGGATAAGGTGGTTCTGCATCCGGTCCCGGACTTTCTCCCCAAAGTGGTGTCCCCTTTTCATCTCAATCAGGATATTTCCTTACCTTCATTTTGCCCTCATCCAATTCACCAATGTGAAAAGGATTTGCATTTGTTAGATCTAGTGAGAGCACTCCGGATCTACGTGTCTCGCACGACGCCACTGCGCCGTTCAGATGCGCTCTTTGTCCTTGTCGCTGGCCAGCGTAAGGGGTCGCAGGCTTCCAAGTCAACCTTGGCTCGGTGGATCAAGGAACCGATTTTTGAAGCCTACCGTTCTTCTGGGCTTCCGATTCCTTCAGGGCTGAAAGCCCATTCTACCAGAGCCGTGGGTGCGTCCTGGGCATTGCGGCACCGGGCGACGGCTCAGCAGGTGTGTCAGGCAGCTACCTGGTCTAGTCTGCACACTTTCACGAAACACTATCAGGTGCATACCTATGCTTCGGCGGATGCCAGTCTAGGTAGGCTAGTCCTTCAGGCGGCGGTTGCCCACCTGTAAGAGGAGGGCCGTTGTTGGCTCTTTTTCTCAGGGTATTCTTTTACCCACCCAGGGACTGCTTTTGGACGTCCCAATTGTCTGGGTCTCCCAATGGAGCGACAAAGAAGAAGGGAATTTTGTTTACTTACCGTAAATTCCTTTTCTTCTAGCTCCTATTGGGAGACCCAGCACCCGCCCCTGTTCCCTTCGGGCTGTTGTTCTTTTGTGTACACATGTTGTTCATGTTGAATTGTTCTTTTGGTTCATGGTTTCAGTTCTCCGAACATCCTTCGGATTGAATTTACCTTAGACCAATTTATAAGTATCCTCCTTCCTGCTTTTGCACCAAAACTGAGGAGCCCGTGATGCACGGGGGGTGTATAGGCAGAGGGGAGGGGTTACACTTTTTAAAGTGTAATACTTTGTGTGGCCTCCGGAGGCAGAAGCTATACACCCAATTGTCTGGGTCTCCCAATAGGAGCTAGAAGAAAAGGAATTTACGGTAAGTAAACAAAATTCCCTTCTTTTTTCTCTGTGTGCAGTATTAAGAGTTTTAAAATGTTTTCTTATTCATATATTCAACTGTTTTTTGGCTTCTTTTTATATGTAGTGCCTAATATTTTTAGGTTTTGTTTTTGTGTGCAGCTTTCAACAGAAAATGTAAAGGAAAAAAAAAAAAAAAAGAGAATTTTGTTTACTTACCGTAAATTCTTTTTCTTATAGTTCCGTATTGGGAGACCCAGACATTGGGTGTATAGCTTCTGCCTCCGGAGGACACACAAAGTACTACACTAAAAAGTGTAGCTCCTCCCTCTGAGCATATACACCCCCTGGATAACCAGATCTAGCCAGTTTAGTGCAAAAGCTGAAGGAGAATAGCCACCCACAAGTAAAGACAGAGCAAGAACCGGAACAACCGGAGACTCTGTCCACGACAACAGCCGGTGATAACACGCGGAACAAGAAACTGCCAACAGGCAACAGGGAGGGTGCTGGGTCTCCCAATACGGAACTATAAGAAAAAGAATTTACGGTAAGTAACAAAATTCTCTTTTTCTTCATCGTTCCTATGGGAGACCCAGACATTGGGACATCTCAAAGCAGTCCATGGGTGGGAATAAACAGAAAAACTAAGAAGTAGGCAGAGCCTAACTTCACAAATGGGCGACAGC
This sequence comes from Anomaloglossus baeobatrachus, assembly GCF_048569485.1. Lineage (NCBI taxonomy): Eukaryota > Metazoa > Chordata > Amphibia > Anura > Aromobatidae > Anomaloglossus > Anomaloglossus baeobatrachus. The sequence continues at coordinate 75,653,745 of NC_134357.1, forward strand.
CGCCTGAAGGATGCGTCTGCCCAAGCTCGCATCTGCCGAAGCATGAGCATGCACTTGGTAGTGCTTTGAAAAGGTATGCAGGCTAGTCCAAGTGGCAGCCTGACAGACTTGCTGAGCCGTAGCCTGGTGCCTGAAAGCCCAAGAGGCACCGACAGCTCTGGTCGAGTGTGCCTTGATCCCCGGCGGGGGAGGCACCTGAGTACACTGGTAGGCATCGGAAATGGCCGACCTAATCCAACGAGCTAAGGTTGGCTTAGAAGCCGAGAGGCCCTTACGCCGACCTGTGGTTAGCACAAAAAGAGAGGTGCACCGCCTAAAAACAGCGGTGCGAGACACATAGATCCGGAGCGCCCGCACCAGATCCAGAGTATGCAACGCTTTTTCAAAGCGATGAACAGGAGCCGGACAAAAGGAAGGCAGGGAAATGTCCTGGTTAAGGTGGAAAGGAGAAAGCACCTTAGGGAGAAAGTCCGGAGTCGGACGGAGAACCACCTTGTCTTGATGAAAAACCAAAAAAGGTGACTCCGAAGAGAGCGCAGCCAAATCAGAGACTCTCCTGAGGGAAGTTATGGCCACTAGAAAGACCACTTTCTGTGAAAGACGAAACAAAGAAACCTCCCTAAGAGGCTCAAATGGGGGGTTTCTGGAAGGCCGTGAGGACCAAATTGAGGTCCCAGGGATCCAAGGGCCGCCGGTAAGGCGGAATGATGTGAGACGCGCCCTGCATGAAGGTGCGGACCTGAGCCAGCCGGGCGATACGCCGCTGGAACAGCACTGACAGAGCCGAGACTTGTCCCTTGAGGGAATTGAGGGATAGTCCTAGCTGCAGACCGGACTGTAGAAAGGACAGAAGGGTCGGCAAGGAAAAAGGCCAAGGAGCATGGCCGGAAGAGCGACACCAGGACAGGAAAATTCTCCAGGTCCTGTGATAGATTTTGGCCGAGGAAGACTTGCGAGCCCGAGTCATAGTGGAGATGACTTCAGGAGGGATACCAGAAGTCGTCAAGATCCAGGACTCAAGAGCCACGCCGTCAATCTGAGAGCCGCAGAATTCTGGCGGAAAAACGGACCTTGTGAGAGAAGGTCTGGACGGTCCGGAAGATGCCACGGCACGTCTACGGACAGATGGAGCAGGTCTGGGTACCTAGCTCGCCTGGGCCAGTCCGGAGCAATGAGGATGACCCGACGGCCCTCCATTCTGATCTTGCGCAGAACTCTGGGCAAGAGAGCTAGAGGGGGAAACACGTAGGACAGACGAAACTGGGACCAATCTTGAACCAGAGCGTCCGCTGCAAAGGCCTGAGGATCGTGGGAGCGAGCCACGTAAACCGGAACCTTGTTGTTGTGACGGGATGCCATTAGGTCCACTTCCGGAGTGCCCCACTTGCGGCAGATTGACTGAAACACTGCCGGATGCAGGGACCACTCGCCACTGTCCACGGTTTGACGGCTGAGATAATCTGCTTCCCAGTTTTCCACGCCTGGGATGTGGACTGCGGATATGGTGGACTTGGAGTCCTCCGTCCATTGAAGGATGCGTTGAACCTCCAACATTGCCAGGCGGCTGCGTGTCCCGCCTTGGTGATTGATGTAGGCAACCGCTGTCGCGTTGTCTGACTGGACTCGGATGTGCTTGCCCGCCAACAGGTGGTGAAAGGCTAGGAGAGCCAGAAGCACGGGTCTGGTTTCCAGCACATTGATCGAGAGGGCTGACTCGGACGGAGTCCAAGTGCCCTGCGCTTGGTGGTGGAGACATACCGCTCCCCAGCCGGATAGACTGGCATCCGTGGTGAGGATCACCCAGGACGGGGCCAGGAAAGAGCGTCCCTGAGACAGAGAGAGGGGCCGAAGCCACCACTGAAGGGAGCTCCTGGTCTGTGGCGACAGAGCCACTAGCCTGTGCAAGGAGGAAGTCCGCTTGTCCCAACAGCGGAGAATGTTCAGCTGCAGAGGACGCAGATGGAACTGGGTAAAGGGAACAGCCTCCATTGACACCACCATCTGACCCAGCACCTGCATTAGGTGCCTGATGGAATGACGGCGGGGCCTCAGCAGAGAGCGCAGCGCCAGATGGAGGGACTGCTGTTTGACTAAGGGCAGCTTCACAAGTGCCGGCAGAGTCTCGAACTGCATCCCTAGGTACGTGAGCCTCTGGGTCGGAGTCAGAGTGGATTTGGGCAGATTGACAAGCCACCCGAATTGGGCTAGAGTGGCGAGAGTGAGCGAGACACTCCGCTGACAGTCTGCGCTGGATGAAGCCTTGACTAGGTCGTCCAGGTAAGGAATCACTGCCAACCCCTGGAGGTGCAGAACCGCAACCACTGCTGCCATGACCTTGGTGAATACTCGAGGGGCCGTGGCTAACCCGAAGGGGAGAGCCACGAATTGGAAATGTTCCTCTCCGATTGCTCGACGCTGGTGTGAAACTGCAATTGGCACATGCAGATAGGCATCTCTGATGTCGATGGATGCCAGGAAATCTCCTTGGGTCATTGAGGCAATGACTGATCGCAGAGACTCCATGCGAAAATGCCGCACCTGAACATGCTTGTTGAGAAGCTTGAGATCCAGGATGGGCCGGAAGGAACCGTCCTTTTTGGGGACTAGGAAGAGATTTGAGTAGAAACCTCTGAACCGTTCCCGGGCGGGAACCGGTACAATTACTCCGTTGGCCTGCAAGGATGCCACGGCCTGAGAGAAGGCGGCGGCCTTGGAGCAGGGGGGAGTTGACAGAAAAAAATATGTTTGGCGGGCTAGAAGAGAATTCTATCCTGTAGCCGTGGGAGATGATATCCCGCACCCACTGATCGGAGACGTGTTGAAACCACACGTCGCCAAAGTGGGAGAGCCTGCCACCGACTAAGGACGTTGCTGGCGCGGCCAGATAGTCAAGAGGAGGCTGCCTTAGTGGCAGCAGCTCCTGCGGTCTTCTGTGGACGCGCCTTTGTGCGCCAGTTGGATTTTTGGTCCTTGGCTGAGTTAGTGGACGAGGCCAAGGGCTTAGAGGATGACCAGTTGGAGGAACGAAAGGAACGAAACCTCGACTGGTTCCTACCCTGGGCAGGTTTCCTGGTTTTGGTTTGTGGCATGGAAGTACTCTTCCCGCCAGTAGCTTCCTTAATAATTTCATCCAGTTGTTCACCGAATAGCCTGGATCCAGCAAAAGGGAGCCCAGCAAGGTACTTCTTTGAAGAAGCATCTGCCTTCCACTCTCGAAGCCACAAGATCCTGCGGATAGCGAGGGAATTAGCCGAAGCCACCGCAGTGCGGTGAGAAGCCTCCAGCATGGCAGACATGGCATAGGATGAAAAAGCTGAAGCTTGGGAAGTTAAAGCAACCATTTCGGGCATAGATTCCCTGGTGAGGGAATGCATCTCCTCTAGAGAAGCAGAGATGGCTTTGAGAGCCCACACTGCTGCAAAAGATGGGGAGAACGAGGCCCCTGCCGCCTCATATACAGATTTGGCCAGAAGGTCAACCTGGCGGTCAGTGGAATCCTTAAGAGAGGTGCCATCAGCCACTGATACAACTGTCCGGGCTGAGAGTCTAGACACCGGAGGGTCTACCTTTGGTGAATGAGCCCACTCCTTGACCACCTCAGGTGGAAAGGGAAAACGGTCATCAGAACCACGCTTTGGGAAGCGTTTGTCAGGACAGGCCCTAGGCTTGGTCACAGTGGCCTGAAAACTGGAGTGGTTAAAGAACACACTCCTTGTCCTCTTAGGCAAGGTAAACTGGTGCTTTTCTGCCAGAGAGGGTTGCTCCTCTGATACTGACGGATTGAGGTCCAGTACAGAATTAATGGACGCAATCAAATCACTAACATCTGAGTCACTTTCGGACAGATCAATGGGGCACATGGAGGTAGCCTCCGAGCCCCCAGTAAAGGCATCCTCCTCGTCCTGCGAGTCAGCTCTTGAATCAGAGCCGCGGGACGAGGAAGGAGAGGGGACCCTGCGTCTCCTTTTAGGAGGACGGGGTCTGGGACCAGATGATGAATCCTCTGTGAGCTCCGCTGAGAGAGCCCTAGCAGCAGAGGCACCCTGTGAAGGGGGCTGATGCATGTTCAGCAAAGTCCGGGACAGCTGTCCCATGGAGTCGGCAAAAGACTGGGAGATTGACCTAGAGAAGGATTCTACCCAAGCCGGGGGTTCAGCCACAGGAGCCGGAGCAGCCGGAGAGACCACTGGGGGGGCGATTCCAGGCTGAGGCATTGTCAGGGCAGAGCAGGCATCACAATGTGGATATGTGCTCGGTTCAGGCAGCACGAGCTTACATGCAGTGCATACTGAATATAGCTTTGGAGCCTTGCTCCTCGTGTGAGACATGCTGCTGAAGTGGGGGCTCTTGCCAGAGTGACCCCCAGAGAGTATATACGGAGACCCACAACCAGAGGTTGTGGCTTACCAGACCGCTGGAGCGGTGTTGTGTGCCCTCCAGATCTCAAAGCCCGGACCCCCAAGCACCTCAGCAGGGATGCTGCAGCCAGTGCTGATTGCAGAGAAAACGCTGATAAAATGGCGCCGGAGCGAGGAGAGGGGGCGGGGCCAACCCTGAGAGCGGGATCTGGAGGGCCAAAAGAGACTTATAGGGGAGGAGACATGTACTCAGTGAGGAGTGTCTCTCCCCTGTGCAGAACGGCCGCTGGGCGGAGCCACACTGTCCCTCTGCATGAATGACATGCGAGGGCAGTGAAACCGAAAGTAGGCCTCCGGCGAAGCCGGGGCCTAAATTTGAGCGGTGCGGCCAGCGCGCAGGCACCATCGGCGCGGTTCTCAGGCGACAGCCAGGGAACCCGCCGGAAATGTCACAAAAAACACTCAGCACACCCTCATAAAAGTGTATGATCTGGTTATCCAGGGGGTGTATATGCTCAGAGGGAGGAGCTACACTTTTTAGTGTAGTACTTTGTGTGTCCTCCGGAGGCAGAAGCTAAACACCCAATGTCTGGGTCTCCCATAGGAACGATAAAGAAATGTTTCTTAATATTTCTAATAACTTTTTTTTTTTTTTACAACCACATGGGACTATTAAAATACATTCTAATTTGTGTTCACCTTTCTATAACAATCACTTGGCCACGTTTTGTTTTTTATTTTTTTGGGTGGGAGCCGACTTAGAAACTGCAATTCAGACATACGTGCCTTTTTTCTCCCCTTTTTCATTAATTGCACACATTGCAACCCCTATAAAGTCATGAAAGACCTTTTGGGGGCATTTCAACAGATGCAGATTTCCTTTGTACTTTGTCCTGCCATATCGGCTCCAGTTACAAGGTACATTCACCCTCTATCTGCGGTGCAGAACTGACCGGGGTCTTTTAGGACTTGAGAGCCCCTGCTGTCCCCCCAATCCTAGGGAATCACACAATTACTGGGAATGGAGATGGAAATGCTGATGACGCTTCTTATAGTATATACACAGCGCTCAATCACAGCTGTGTATAGAGCAATTAGGAAGGCAGAGATGGTTATAATCCACATCTGCCTTTTCTGTGGGGAGTCCAGCGGTCTGTGACAGCCAGCTCTGCTCCTGCAGCTGCTCGGTCTCTGCACACGGCTGACTCTGCGGTGACATTTTGAAACAGAGTTGAATGTGAATCACCCCGATGTTTTAAAGGGGTTGTCCACTGCTTTTACATTGATGGCCCATTCTTAGGATAGGTCATCAATGTCTGATCGGCCATGGTTCAACACCCCGCACCCCTGACGATTAGATGTTCTTGGTGCCACCGGAAATGCTCAGTTCCGGAGCTGCTCTGTCCTCTGATAGCGGCCAAGGCCGGGTACTGCACATCAGCCTCCCATTGAGATCAATAAGTGGCGGATGTGCAGTACCCGGCTGCTATCAGAAATCGGAACAGTGCCGGAACTGAGAATTTCCGGCTGCCTGCTGCCACCGCCGGGACAGAGAACAGCTGATCGGCGGGGGTGCGGGCTGTCGGACCCCAGCCAATCAGACATTGATGACCTATCCTAAGTACAGGCCATCAATGTAAAAGTAGTGGATAACCCCTTTAAGTTATTGCACTGTCTGCAAGAACTGCTGAAGCAAGATGACCGGATGGAAATTCTTATTTCATAGAATTCCTCAACAAAACTGCCTCCGTCTGACGAGTCATCTAAGTAATGCTGCACTAAAACACTAACGATGATCATAAAAAACCAGCACATATGCACAGCGTCTGGGTTACACCCTTGCTTGCAGCTATCGCTCACATCACCTCTCACAGATGGTATTGCTGCGGTAGTTTTACAGCTTCTGCAGACGACAATTCTGTTCACATCCGGCTCTATGTGAATTAATAAGATTCACTACAACATTAGTAACACGTCCTGAAGGAGGAGTGAGAAATACCTCAATGGTGCTCCCGTCAGGCAGGTAATACTGGGCCTTCTCCGTCTCCAGAGTCTCATCCTTTTGTGGATTTATGGACAGGTAACAAGCTCGCTGCATGTTCAGTGGAGGAAAAAATGTAAAGCATTAAAATTACAGTCTACATAATACCGTATCACCAACTCAAGCAACTTCTGAGTCCTGTGTAATGGTGGGCCCCTCTACACTAATAGCTGATGGATACAAGTGCATGCATGTATATAGTTTCTGCAAGTTGTTTCACAATGTCTTTTTTTTTGTGTAGGTGACTGATGGATGTTACAGGGAATCTGTCACCAGGTTTCTCACCTAATCTGAAAGCAGCCTAAAATAGGGGCAGAGATCCTGATTCCCGCAATGGGTCACTTACTGGGCTGCTTAGTGTAGTTTTGATAAAATCAATGATTAATCAGCAGTAGATTATCATTACAGGACTACTTGGCGTGTTGCAGGTAGTCCAGCATGTTTCTTGAGCTCTGTATAACTGCTAGATCTGCAGCAGAGGAAACATTGGTTTTATCAGAATGACAGCAAACAGCTCAGTAAGTGACACATCGCTGGAATAATTTTTTGCATGATCCTGCAAAACATTTTGAAGCGGATATCCATTCATCACAACCTATTTAGCACAGGGATCGTCTTCTCACTAAGTGTTCAGTATCAAAATCCTTATGTCGCAGCCAGATATTCCTACAAATGCCATATAACGCAACAGATATTGAGAGGACTGGTTGTCCATGTAAGGTTGGTTTCATATTGACGGTATTTTGCCGCACTGACGAATCCGGCACAAATGCGGTACAGTTCTATATAGTTCACAGGCATCGCAGCAAGCTCCGGTCACATGCTGTCTCATGCTCCGGTCACATGACTGAATGTGACGGCAGCTTGCCGCGATGCCTGTGAACTGTACAGAACTATACTGCATTCGTGCTGGATGCGGCAGTGCAGCAAAATACCGCAGATGTGAAACCAGCCTAATACATAGACAGGCCAGGTCCAGTACAGTGAGAACCCCTGCTCCGAACACAGAGGTGGTCCTGAGGGGTCTCTATGAACACAGTCATTAATATATGGTGATGTCAGAACATACAGAACGCTGCACAAACCTCTTTGATAGTTTTGACAATTTCAAACTCGGCTGAAGTGTGGAAGTCGTAGCCCTCCTTCCGGAGATAGAGGCGGAGGAAGCGGGAGACGTCTCGACCGGCAATGTCAATCCTCATGATTGAGTGTGGCATGGCAAAGCCTTCATAGATGGGGACAGCGTGTGTCACTCCGTCCCCAGAGTCCAGCACGACTCCTGTTGTCCTTCCCGTTGCGTACCTAAAATTAATGTGGGTATATAAGATAAACTGCATCAGTCTGCACTGGAAGACAACAGTGCGTGAAATATGGAGGACATGTGCGTCTGGGGTTTTGATACAAGTCTCTGTGATAATTATGTGTTAATAAGGAGCAGATTTACTGCAGAAGTGTCCAAGTTTCCATGAAGCCATTGATCTGCGTCTAGAAGTGTCTGGCAGGGACTTACTCCGCTCTTCCTACTGGAAGAAGGGAATGTGCACACCGGACCCCGGATGATTGCCGGAGACACGCTCAGACTGTGGGTGGACGGGCCATAACCATTAGATTAGGTGTATACGGCTTGATGCTGTTTTTAGGCGACTGGGTAACACATTCATGCACCAGTATGGAGGGGTCAGAAGAGATTGCTAAAAGCTATCTAAGGCTATGTGCACACCTGGAGTATTTTTAGTAGATTTTTCTGCGGAAAAAACCTGAGTGTTGGTACAATATTGATGCTTAAAATACACTCTTTGTTGTGCTTTTTTAATTTGGGTCATTTTCCTTGTCATTTGAATGGGCGAAAGATGCTGCAAAAACGCTAACAGATCTGAACACAAAAAATAAACTAAAAAAAAACAAAAACAAAACAAAACACAACACACTTTCATGGTTCAAATCTGCATGGAAGAAAATAAGTGGCGTGTGCATGAGATTTCAGAAATGTAACTAATCTTACTGGGACACAAAAAAACAAACAAACCCGACGTGTGAGCAGGCCCTAGTTTGTGCGGCCAGCCTAAATCTCCTATGCAAAGCAAATAAAAATTCCAAGACGACGTAAAGTTCATGGTTGTAGAACAGGTTGAGCGGAACCTCGTAGTACAATAAGATTACCAGACAAATATATCTGTAAAGTAACCAAAGTCCATGACAGGAGGTCCCTGCTTAAGAAAAATACGGTGCCCCAGAAATCATACTGCCAGATCAGATCCCATACTTTGCACTGACGTGGGACAATCGCCCGCTAACACCGTGTCTGCAAATTGGGGTTCTGCTGGCATAAATCCTTAGCCATATAATCACTATATGGTAAAACCTAGCAGTACGATTCCCCAGGTCAGCACAAGCTTTTTTTATTATTATTATTATTATTATTCATTTTTTTATGTAAGTGGTGAAAAAAAATAATCAGAAATTTGTCAAGTTTTTTTTTTTTTAAAAAGAGAATTTTGTTTACTTACCGTAAATTCTTTTTCTTATAGTTCCGTCATGGGAGACCCAGACCATGGGGTGTATAGCTACTGCCTCCGGAGGACACACAAAGTTACTACACTCAAAACGTGTAGCTCCTCCCTCCCAGTATATACACCCCCTGCTAGCCAGTCCTAGCCAGTTTAGTGCAAAAGCTGAAGGAGGACATCCACCCACAAGAAGAGACAGAGTAAAAACCGGAAGAACCGGAACCTCTGTCTACAACAATAACAGCCGGTGAAGACACCGGAACAAGAAACCTGCCAACAGGCAATAGGGAGGGTGCTGGGTCTCCCATGACGGAACTATAAGAAAAAGAATTTACGGTAAGTAAACAAAATTCTCTTTTTCTTTATCGTTCCTATGGGAGACCCAGACCATGGGACGTTCCAAAGCAGTCCATGGGTGGGAATAAACAGACAACTGAGAAGCAGGCGAAACCTAACTTCACAAATGGGCGACAGCCGCCTGAAAGATGCGTCTGCCTAAGCCCGCGTCTGCCAAAGCATAAGCATGCCTTGGATAGAGCTTCGAAAAAAGTATGCAGACTAATTCGAGCTGCAGTCTGACAGACCTACTGAGCCGTAGCCTGGAGCCTGAAAGCCCAAAAGGCACCGACAGGTCTGATCAAATGTGCTCTGATCCCCGGCGGGGAAGGCACTTGAGTACACTTGTTGGGCCTCGGAAATGGCCGACCTAAGCCAACGAACCAGGGTCGGCTTAGATGCCGAGAGACCGCTACGCTGACTAGCGGTCAGCACCAGAGAGAGGTGCACCGCCTAATAACGGCGGTGCAAGACACATAGATCCGGAGCGCCCGCACCAGATCCAGGATATGCAACGCTTTCTCAAGCGATGAACAGGAGCCGGACAAAAGGAAGGCAGGAAAATTGCCCCGGATAAGGTGGAAGCAGTAACCACCTCAGGGAAAAAAGTCCGGAGTCGGACGGAGACCACCTTGTCTTGATGCAAAAGGCCAAGAAGGGGGTGACTCCGAGAGAGTACAGCCAGAATTCTCTGGCGGGAAATTATAGCCACTAGAAGACTACTTTCTGTGAAAGATGAAACAAAGAAACCTCCCTAAGAGGCGCAAAGGGGGGTTTCCGGGAACCGAGAGGACCGGATTAAGGTCCCAGGGCTCCATAGGCCGCAGGAAAGGCGGAATAATGTGAGATGCGCCCTGAAAGGAGCGCACCGGAGCCAGCCGGACGATACGCCGCTGGCACATACTGACAGAGCCGAGACCTGTCCCTTAATGAGGGATAGTCCTAGCTGTAAACCGGACTGTGAAAGAGACAGGAGGGTCGGCAAAGCTAAAAAGGTCAAAGGACACCTTGAAGCTCGAGTCATAGCGGAGATGACTTCAGGAAGGATACCAGAAGTCGCCAAGATCCAGGACTCAAGAGCTACGCCGTCAATCTGAGAATCCAGAATTCTGACGGAAAAAACGGACCCTTTTGAGAAAAGGTCTGAACGGTCCGGAAGATGCCATGGCAACCCAACGGACAGAAGGAGCAGGTCAGGGTACCAAGCCTGCCTGGGTCAGTCTGGAGAATGAGAATGACCCGACGGCCCCCTTAACTGATCTTGCGCAGGACTCTGGGCAAGAGGTAGAGACGAAGCTGGGATCAAACATGAACCAGTGTGCCTACCGCAAAACCTGAGGATTGTGGACCACGGTTGGACAGCTGAAATAGTCTGCCTCGCAGTTTTCACATCTAGGATGTGGGCTGCGGATATGGTGGACTAGGAGTCCCTTGTCCACTGAAGAATGATGAGCCGCCAAGATTGCCAGACGGCTGAATGTCCCGCCCTGGAAGTTGATGTAGGAAAACGCTGTCACGTTGTCCGACTGGACTCGAATGTGCCTAGCCGCCAACAGATGGTGAAGGCTTAGAGAGCTAGAAATACAGCTCTGATTTCCAGCACATTGAACCAGAGGGCTGATTCGGACAGAGTCCAAGCGCCCTGCGCTCCACGGTGGAGATATACTGCTCCCAAGGCGGAAAGACCAGCACCCTGGTGAGGATCACCCGGGACGGGGCCAGGAAGGAGCATCCCTGAGACAGAGTGGCCGAAACCACCACTGCAACGAGCCCCTGGTCAGTGGCGAAGCCACCACTCCGAGAAGGAGGGAGGTCGCGTATACAGCGGAAACCCTCCAGTCTCAGAGGACGCAGGAGAAACTGGGCAAGGAATCGCTTCCATTGACGCCACCGTCTGACCAGCACCTTATTTGGTGTCTGATAGAACGACGTCGACCGCCAGCGGAGGGACTACTGATCGACTAAGAGCAGCTTCACAAGTGCCGACAGAGTCTCGAATTGCGTCCCTGAAAACCTCTGGTGCGAAGTCAGAGTGGACCTGGACAGAATGACAAGCCACCCGAATAGATTAGAGTGGCGAGAGTAAGCGAAGTACTCTACTAAGAGTCAGCACTGGATGAAACCCCGAGAAGAAAACCGTCCAGGGCAAACGATCACTGCCAATCCCTAGGGGTGCAGGACCCTAATCACAGCAGCCCCAAGGAGAATACTCGAGGGGCCGTGGCTAACCCCAAGGGAAGAGCCACGAATTGGACCACTCCGATGGCAAAACGTAGTCAACGCTGGTGTGAAACTGCGATTGACCCTTGCCGAAAGGCATCCCTGATGCCGATGGCTGCTAGGGAATCTCCTTGGGTTCTTGATTGATCCGGTGAAAAAAAACACGGAACAAGACCGAGACTCCATGTGAAAACGCCACACCTGACCATGCTTGAAAAGCTAAAGATCCAGGTCGGAAGGCACCGCCCTCTTCGGGGACTAGAAATAGATTTAAGCAAAAATCTCAGAACCGTTCCCAGTCGGGAACCGGAACAATTACTCCGTTGGCCTGCAAGAAATGCCACGGCCTGTGAGAAGGCGGCGGCCTTGGAGCCGGGAGGAGTTGACAGAAAAAAATCTGTTTGGCGGGTGGACAGAATTCCATCCTGTAGCCATGGGAGATATAAACTCGCCCCCACTGAACGGAGACGTGGTAGAACCATACGTCGCCAAGTGGAGAGAGCCTGCCACCGACCAAGGAGGTGGTTGGCGTGGCCAGATAGCTCGGAGGAAGCTGACTCCGTGGTAGCATCTCCTGCGGTCTTCTGAAGACGCAGCTTCAAGCCATTTGGTTCTATGAACTAAGGCCGAGCTAGAGGACGATCAGAAGGAGGAACGGAAACCACCGAAACCTCAACTGATTCCTGCCCTGGTTTAGGTTTGTGGCAAGGAAGAACTCTCGTCGCCGAGAGCTTCCTAAATTTCATCTAGTTGGTTCCGAAGAGACTGGTCCCACCAAAGGGGAGCCCAGCAAGGAACCTCTATAGAGGCATCTGCCTTCCATGGCCGAAGCCACACCTGCGGATAGCGAGGAAAGTAGCCAAAACCACCGCTGTGCGGTGTCCAGCATGGCAGACTTGGCAGAGGATGGAAAGACTGAAGTCTGGAAGTTCAGGCAACCGTCTTGGGCATAGAGTCCCTGTGGGGGAATGCATCTCCTCTGAGGAGCCATCAGCCACTGACATAACGGTCCGGGCTGAGCCACCTGAGGTGAATGAGCCCACCTCTTGACCACCATTGGTGGACGGGGGAAACCCAGTCCTCAGAATCACGCTTCATGGGAAGCGACTGTCAGAGCGGACCCTGGGCTGGTCACAGGGGCCTGAAAACTGGAGTGGTTAAGGAACACACGTTGTGTTCACCTAGATAAGGTAACTCCGGCGGATTGAGGTCCAGTACAAAATTAATGTACCGTGGGATCCTTATAGAGGTGCCGTCAGCCACTGATACAACTATCCGGGCTGAAAGTCTGGACACCGGAGTGGCCACGCTTGGCGAATGAGTACACTCCTTGACCACCTCTGATGGGAGGGGGAGACAGGCAGCAGAACCCCGCTGTGGGATCTGCAGGACAGGCTGCGGGCTTGGACGCAGCGGGCTGAAAACTGGAGTGGTTAAGGAACACACTCCTCGTCTTGTTAAAGGTATACTGATGCCTTTTTGCCAGCGGGGAATACTCCCCTGATACAGGCGGATGGAGGTCCAATACAAGTATAATGGACGCAATCTAATCATTCGCATCCCCGTCATCAACGGACGGATCAAAGTACGTAAAGCAGCGTCCGAGCCCCTGACAGAGACATCCTCCTCGTCCAGTGAGTCAGCTCGTATCGGAGCTGCGGGACGGGGAGGACAGGGGACCCTGCGTCTCCCTGTCAGGAGGACGGGGTCTGTGAGCTTTGCTGAGCAAGCAGAAAACGCCCTGAGAAGGGGGTTGCATGCTCAGCGGATGCCGGGACAGCCGACCCCTGGAAAAAGAGATTCCCCCAGGGGTCAGCCACCGAACCCGGAGCAGCTGGAGGGACCATGCATGAGCCTCCAAGCTGAGGGGCCACAGCGGTTATGAGCTCGGTACAGCCGTACGAGACTACCAGCAGTGGATAATAAAAAACAGCCTGCAGCCTCGCTCTGTGAGACCTGCTGCAGAGGTGGGGGGCTGTGTCTAGAATGTCTAGAAAACACAAGACAGGGGTTCAGCCTGGGGAGACTCCAGGCTGAGGCACCACCACCTAAGAACCATTACAGTATGGGTCTGTGCCGGTTCAGGCAATATGAGCCTACATGCAGAACATGTAGTGTACAGCCTTGGAGCTTTGCTCCTAGTGAGACATGCTGCTGAGGAGGAGGTTCTATAATAAAGAATTAACTCCTTCACAATGCACTGATAGTATATAAAAGTGCACAACCAGAGGTTGTGACTTGTCAGGCCGCTATTGTGAGTGCCCCCCCAGGTTCCAAGCCTGGACCCCCAGCCAGATATTCACTCCCTCTGCACTGCAGAGCAGCCAGCGCCGATCAGCGTACTAAGAACGCTGAGAAAATGGTGCTAGAGTGAGGGGGGAGGGCGGGGGTTAACCCAGGAGCGGGAATCGGAGGGCTAAGAAATGTACAGGGGAGGGAATCATCTCCTCAACAAGGAGTGTCCTCCCCTGTGCAGAGCGGCGGTTGGGCGGCGCTGCAGCGTCCCCCTGCATGACTGACATGCAGGGGAACGAGACGAAACTAGGCCGCGGCTGAAGCCGGGGCCTAGAGTTAAACATGCGGCCGAAAATCAGGCATCATCGGCGCGGTACACAGAAAAAAACAGTGGAACCGGCCGGAAACACAGTAAAAGCAGCATTATCAAAGTCAAACACTGTCCCCCTAATAAAGTGCCCCACATTGCAGAAGGACCCTCTGAATAACGTCTCTATACTTAGCTTTGAGACGCAGGGTCCAGTCCCTGGGTGGGGTGGGGGTCCAGTGCTCCGTCCAGCAGGGTCCTGTCAAAGGGCTGCGGATGGAGGCCGGTCTCCTGCAAAGCAGTGAGAACCGTGTTGGCTCCCACTTCAAGCCAGAGCCCCAGCATGGGATGGTGAAGGAGCGCGGCATGAAGGGCTCTTGCCCTGAATCAACCTTAACAGCACTGCCGCCAGGGGAGTGTGAAGGGACATGCCGGGGGTCCAGTGGACCCGCTTTTCTTCCAAATCTGTAGAAAAAATGAAAATCAAAAAAGGATGCATGTGTGTGTGTGTGATCCTCCTGACACAAAGCATGAAAACTGGCTAGGACTGGCTAGCAGGGGGTGTATATACTGGGAGGGAGGAGCTACACGTTTTGAGTGTAGTAACTTTGTGTGTCCTCCGGAGGCAGTAGCTATACACCCCATGGTCTGGGTCTCCCATAGGAACGATAAAGAAATGGTACTTTTGAAGCCATTTTCGAAGACCCATAACATTTTCATCGGGATCTGGGGCTGTGTGATGGCCTCTTTTTTGTGCCCAGAGCTGTTGGTTAAACTGATACCATTTTCTGGTAGATGTGATCTTTTATTGCATTTTATTGCAATGTCGCGGCGACCAAAAAAAAAAAAAAAAAAATCCTGTCGTTTTGATTTTTTTGCTCATTACGCCCTTTACCGGTTGGATTAGTTTATTTTACATTTTGTTAGATCAGGCATTTCTGAACTTTGCAATGCCAATTATGTGTATCTTTTATTGTTTTATATTCAATACGGCAAAAGGGGGGTGATTTGAACTTGTGGTTTTTATCATAATAATAAAAAAAAAAAATGTGCACATTTTATTGTATTTATTAGTCCCCTTAGAGGACTTGAAGCTGCGATCATCCGATCACTTGTCCTGTACAGAGCGTTGCATCAGCATCAGCACCGCTCTGTGTAGCAGACATGCCGTCTTCTATATGTTGCTTGTAGCCGGCGTTCACAGAAATATTTGTCATGACAGACACAGGAGACAACAGCTGACCCCCAGCTGTCATGTCAACCCATCGGCTCCCCGCATTCACGTCATGGGGCCACCGATGGGAGTGGAGGATTGTGTGCACCCTGCCGACATACGTTAAATCTCGCTGTCAGAGATTGACAGCAGGATTTAGCTAGTTAGAAGGAGCGGGCAATCCACCCACGCCTGTTAGAGGCACATGTTCAGCTGATCAGACCAGCCGACATGTGCAGGAAAAAATGCGGGCTCAGCGTGTGAGCCTGCATCAAAGTTAGGGAGCAGACATAGGATGCCGGTACGTCTTATATCAGTAAGGGGTTAAACATTAAAGTGTTTGCTTTTTTCACAGCTGTAGCATGAGAGTTCTGGACCTGAATATAGCACCAATTCAAAACCAGTAGGTATTAGAGGAGAATTCCAACATGTACGACTTAATCAGATATAGCAACATGTGATAATAAAACTTAACCTTTAATTGGGTTATTTAAAATAACGTTAATACATACAGTGATCCGGACACCAATTAAAACCAGAAAAATGTTGAGGCCAATATGGTTCATGTATTTATGGCGCCAACATATTTCAATATACAGGGGAACGGGAGACGTTCGCCCTTTACAAACAACACAGGATGGGTAGGGAGATCTTGTGCACAATAAGGGTCTACTAAGGGTCAGCCACAACAGGGCCAGCTGTGGACTGCCCTTGTAAGGGCGGGAGTCATTGTGGATAACTAAAGGGTCAGTTTAATCCCAGACAGGGCTAGTGACCAAGCCACTACTCCCACCGTGCCGGTACTTGGACTAAACAACACGGGAGAACTTTGATCCATCCATGAGACGAAAGGATTGGGCGAGATTGTTCCACTTTAAGTGGTCTTGATACTGCATTGTTTTTTCTTATTACATGCTCCTTGCCTTAAGATATAATTGGTATCTAGCATAGTATATCCATTTAGGAGTCACCATCTTCTGGATATTACAATCTATGGTGCATGTTTCTGCTTAAATTGTCCTTTGATGGTACGTTACATTAGTGTAATTTTATAGCTGGGCAATTATTTTCATCCATTTAAGCCTAATGGTACTAGCGCTGACTGGGTTAATTGGCATACTATTTTCATTGTGATCATACATATGTCCTGTAAGCTACATATACCCAGCAATAATCCAGCTCATTAGCGGTGCCGTAATAGCCAATTGTGCACAAGATCTCCCTACCCATCCTGTGTTGTTTGTAAAGGGCGAACGTATCCGTTCCCCTGTATATTGAAATATGTTGGCACCATAAATACATGAACCATATTGGCCTCAACATTTTTCTGGTTTTAATTGGTGTTTGGATCACTGTATGTATTCACGTTATTTTAAATAACCCAATTAAAGGTTAAGTTTTATTATCACATGTTGCTATATCTGAGCATGAGAGTTCTGGCAGCGATTTTCACCCATTCAAATGAATGAGGAAAAAACACAAGTAAAATGTATTAAAAGAAGGGAATTTTGTTTACTTACCGTAAATTCCTTTTCTTCTAGCTCCTATTGGGAGACCCAGACAATTGGGTGTATAGCTTCTGCCTCCGGAGGCCACACAAAGTATTACACTTTAAAAAGTGTAACCCCTCACCTCTGCCTATACACCCTCCCGTGGATCACGGGCTCCTCAGTTTTGGTGCAAAAGCAGGAAGGAGGAAACTTATAAATTGGTCTAAGGTAAATTCAATCCGAAGGATGTTCGGAGAACTGAAAACCATGAACCAAAAGAACAATTCAACATGAACAACATGTGTACACAAAAGAACAACAGCCCGAAGGGAACAGGGGCGGGTGCTGGGTCTCCCAATAGGAGCTAGAAGAAAAGGAATTTACGGTAAGTAAACAAAATTCCCTTCTTCTTCGTCGCTCCATTGGGAGACCCAGACAATTGGGACGTCCAAAAGCAGTCCCTGGGTGGGTAAAAGAATACCTCGATAAAAAGAGCCGAAAACGACCCCCTCTTACAGGTGGGCAACCGCCGCCTGAAGGACTCGCCTACCTAGACTGGCATCTGCCGAAGCATAGGTATGCACCTGATAGTGTTTCGTGAAAGTGTGCAGACTAGACCAGGTAGCTGCCTGACACACCTGCTGAGCCGTAGCCCGGTGCCGCAATGCCCAGGACGCACCCACGGCTCTGGTAGAATGGGCTTTCAGCCCCAAAGGAAGCGGAAGCCCAGAAGAACGGTAGGCTTCAAGAATCGGTTCCTTGATCCACCGAGCCAAGGTTGACTTGGAAGCCTGCGAACCCTTACGCTGGCCAGCGACAAGGACAAAGAGCGCATCTGAACGGCGCAGGGGCGCCGTGTGAGACACGTAGAGCCGGAGTGCTCTCACCAGATCTAATTAGTGCAAATCCTTTTCACATTGGTGAATTGGATTAGGGCAAAATGAAGGTAAGGAGATATCCTGATTGAGATGAAAAGGGGATACCACCTTAGGGAGAAATTCCGGGACCGGACGCAGAACCACCTTATCCTGGTGAAAAACCAGGAAGGGGGCTTTGCATGACAGCGCTGCCAGCTCCGACACTCTACGGAGCGATGTAACTGCCACTAGAAATGCCACCTTCTGCGAAAGACGTGATAAAGAGACATCCCGCAGCGGCTCGAAAGGTGGTTTCTGAAGAGCCGTTAGCACCCTGTTAAGGTCCCAGGGTTCCAGCGGACGCTTATAAGGTGGGACTATGTGGCAAACTCCCTGCAGGAACGTGCGGACCTGCGGAAGCCTGGCTAGACGCTTTTGAAAAAATACGGATAGCGCCGATACTTGTCCCTTGAGAGAGCCGAGAGACAAACCCTTGTCCATTCCGGATTGAAGGAATGAAAGAAAAGTGGGTAAGGCAAAGGGCCAGGGAGTAAAACCATTAGAGCACCAGGATAAGAAGATCCTCCAAGACCTGTGATAGATCTTGGCGGACGTTGGTTTCCTGGCCTGTCTCATGGTGGCAATGAGATCTTGAGATAACCCTGAGGACGCTAGGAGCCAGGACTCAATGGCCACACAGTCAGGTTGAGGGCCACAGAATTCAGATGGAAAAACGGCCCTTGTGACAGCAAGTCTGGGCGGTCTGGGAGCGCCCACGGTTGACCCACCGTGAGATGCCACAGATCCGGGTACCACGACCGCCTCGGCCAATCTGGGGCGACGAGAATGGCGTGACGACAGTCGGACCTGATTTTGCGCAGCACTCTGGGCAGCATCGCCAGAGGAGGAAATACATAAGGCAGTCGAAACTGCGACCAATCCTGAACTAATGCGTCCGCCGCGAGAGATCTGTGATCTTGAGACCGGGCCATTAATGCCGGGACTTTGTTGTTGTGCCGTGACGCCATGAGATCGACGTCCGGCGTTCCCCAGCGGCGACAGATCTCTCGAAACACGTCTGGGTGAAGAGACCATTCCCCCGCGTCCATGCCCTGACGACTGAGAAAATCTGCTTCCCAGTTTTCTACGCCCGGGATGTGAACTGCGGAGATGGTGGAAGCTGTGGCTTCCACCCACTGCAGAATCCGTCGGACTTCCTGGAAGGCTTGACGACTGCGAGTGCCGCCTTGGTGGTTGATGTATGCGACGGCAGTGGCGTTGTCCGACTGGATACGGATCTGCCTGCCCTCCAGCCACCGATGAAAAGCCAATAGGGCTAGATACACTGCCCTTATCTCCAGAATATTGATCTGAAGGGAGGACTCTACCGGAGTCCAGGTTCCCTGAGCCCTGTGGTGGAGAAAAACCGCCCCCCACCCTGACAGGCTCGCGTCCGTGGTGACCACAGCCCAGGTTGGGGGTAGGAAGGATTTTCCCTGCGACAGAGAGTTGGGAAGGAGCCACCACTGAAGTGACGTCTTGGTTGCAAGGGAAAGAGAGACGTTCCTGTCGAGGGAAGTCGACCTCATGTCCCATTTGCGGAGAATGTCCCACTGGAGTGGCCGCAGATGGAATTGCGCGAAGGGCACTGCCTCCATCGCTGCCACCATCTTCCCCAGGAAGTGCATGAGACGCCTCAAGGGGTGTGACTGACCCCGAAGAAGAGATTGCACCCCTGCCTGCAGAGAAAGCTGTTTGTCCAGCGGTAGCATGACTACCGCTGACTGAGTATGAAACTCCATCCCGAGGTAAGTCAGTGATTGGGTCGGTGTCAACTTGGATTTTGGGAAGTTGATGATCCACCCGAACTGCTGGAGAGTCGCCAGAGCGACGGTAAGGCTGTTTTGACACGCCATCTGAGAGGGTGCCCTGACTAGAAGATCGTCTAAGTAGGGAATCACCGAGTGGCCCTGAGAGTGTAGGACCGCCACAACAGATGCCATGACCTTGGTGAACACCCGTGGGGCTGTCGCCAGGCCGAAAGGCAATGCCACGAACTGAAGGTGTTCGTCCCCGATGGCGAAACGCAAAAAACGTTGATGTTCGGGTGCGATCGGCACATGGAGATAAGCATCCTTGATGTCGATCGATGCTAGGAAGTCTCCTTGTGACATCGATGCGTAGTTTGAGGTCCAGAACGGGACGGAATGAACCGTCCTTCTTTGGCACCACGAACAAGTTGGAGTAAAAGCCGCGACCATGTTCCTGGGGGGGAACAGGGATCACAACTCCTTCTGTCTTCAGAGCGTCCACCGCCTGAAAAAGTGCATCGGCCCGCGCAGGGGGCGGAGAGGTTCTGAAGAAACGAGTCGGGGGACGAGAGCTGAACTCTATCCTGTAACCGTGAGACAGAATGTCTCTCACCCATCGGTCTTGAACATGTGGCCACCAGGCGTCGCAAAAGCGGGAGAGCCTGCCACCGACCGAGGATGCGGTTCGGGGATGCCAAGAGTCATGAAGAGGCTGCCTTGGAGGCATTGCCTCCGGCGGGTTTTTGGGGGCGTGACTTAGCCCGCCACGCATAGGAGTTCCTCTGGCCTTTCTCCGGCCTGCTGGACGAAGAGGATTGGGGCTTGGCGGAGGGACGAAAGGACCAAAACCTCGATTGTATTTTCCGTTGCTGAGGTCTCTTCGGTTTGGACTGGGGTAAGGAGGAGTCCTTTCCCTTGGATTCCTTAATAATCTCATCCAATCGTTCGCCAAACAATCGGTCGCCAGAAAACGGCAAACCGGTTAAGAACCTCTTGGAAGCCGAGTCTGCCTTCCATTCGCGCAGCCACATGGCCCTGCGGACTGCCACAGAATTAGCGGATGCCACCGCTGTACGGCTAGCAGAGTCTAGAACTGCGTTCATGGCGTAGGAAGAAAAAGCTGACGCCTGAGAAGTCAAAGACGCAACCTGCGGAGCAGAATTACGTGTGACCGCATTAATCTCAGCCAGACAAGCTGAGATAGCTTGGAGTGCCCACACGGCTGCAAAAGCCGGGGAAAAAGACACGCCCGTGGCTTCATAGATGGATTTCACCAGGAGCTCTATCTGCCTGTCAGTAGCATCTTTTAGCGATGAGCCATCTGCAACCGATACCACAGATCTAGCCGCCAATCTAGAGACTGGAGGATCCACCTTGGGACATTGAGCCCAACCCTTAACTACGTCAGAGGGGAAGGGGTAACGTGTGTCAGTAAGGCGCTTAGTAAAGCGCTTGTCCGGAACCGCTCTGGGCTTCTGGACAGCATCTCTGAAGTTAGAGTGATCGAAAAACGCACTCCGTGTACGTTTAGGGAACCGAAACTGGTGTTTCTCCTGCTGAGAAGTCGACTCCTGTACAGGTGGCGGCGGGGGAGATAGATCTAACACCTGGTTGATGGACAAGATAAGGTCATTTACTAGGGCGTCCCCTTCAGGTGTATCAAGATTGAGAGCAACGTCAGGGTCAGAGCCCTGAGCTGCGACGTCCGCCTCGTCCTCCAGAGAGTCCTCAAGCTGGGAACCCGAGCAGCGTGAAGAAGTCGGGGAAGATTCCCAGCAAGCCCGCTTAGCCGGTCTGGGACTGTGGTCCGGGCAGGAGTCCTCCACGTGAGACCTAGGGCCCCCCCTGGGAGCGCGCTGCGGCGCGGACAGAGAGGGGCCTGGAGGAGACGATCCAACAGGGCCCGGGGCCTGTGTAAGGACCGGTCTGGACTGCAAAGCTTCAAGCAGCTTGGCAGACCATTTGTCCATAGACTGAGCCATGGATTGTGAAAGTGACTCAGAGAGTTTCTCAGCAAAAACGGCAAACTCTGTCCCTGCCGCCTGGACAGGGGGAGCAGGGGGGTCTACCTGAGCCGAGGGGCCCACTAGTGACCGAGGCTCCGGCTGAGCAAGCAAAACAGGGGTCGAGCATTGCTCACAGTGAGGGTAGGTGGAACCCGCAGGTAACATAGCCGCACAAGAGGTACAGGTCGCAAAATAACCCTGTGCCTTGGCACCCTTGCTCCTTGTGGACGACATGCTGTTGTCTCCTAGGAGAGTGATCACTGAGGGTATATGGGAAAAGGTATATAGCCCGACCGAACAGAAATATATAAATATATAGTATCTATTCCGGCACCCTAAGGGGACCAGCACCGGGTGACCGGTGTGGCTTACCGACCGCTAAAAAGCGGAGCGTGTGTCCTCCAGATTCCCTGCCTTAGGTCTCCCAGAGTTGCAGAGCTCTTTCCTGGAAATCCTCCACCGGCAGAATGCCAAAAAAAAATGGCTGCCGGAGCTCTCTGGGGAGGAGTGGAGCCGTGGGCGGCGCTAGAAAAGTGCGGGAATCTGGGGTCCCCACAGTGATCAGTGAGGGGGGAGGAAACATACAGGATGCTACGGCCCTCACATCCGACGTCAGGTCGGCAGTCCCGCCCTTACCCCTGACAGACAGGCCCGGGGGCGGGAGTTTTGCTACTAGGCCGCAATGAAGCCGGGGACTAAATTTAAGACCGCGGCCGACAAGCAGGCGCGGTCGGCGCGGAAGTCCGCTGGTCTTCACAAATCAGCAGCTGCTGCAGCGTCCGGGATGAAGGCGCTCCATGCACAGCCCCCATGGGGACACAGAGTACCTTAGAGATGCAGGGCCCGGTCCCTGAGGATGAATAGACTCCTGTCCGGCAGATTCCCACAGGGGCTGCGGAGGGAGCACGGTCCCAGTAAATGGATGACTGGTCAGGATCCCACTTCTCCCAGAGCCGCTAAGGGATGGTGAAGGAAAACGGCATGAGGCTCCGGCCTTTGTACCCGCAATGGGTACCTCAACCTTAACAGCACCGCCGACGTAGTGGGGTGAGAAGGGAACATGCCGGGGGCCCCGTGGGGGCCCACTTTTCTTCCAACCGATATAACTAATATGAGAATGCATGAGTGGATGTGTGCCTCCTTCCACACAAAGCATAAAACTGAGGAGCCCGTGATGCACGGGAGGGTGTATAGGCAGAGGGGAGGGGTTACACTTTTTAAAGTGTAATACTTTGTGTGGCCTCCGGAGGCAGAAGCTATACACCCAATTGTCTGGGTCTCCCAATGGAGCGACAAAGAAAAAAAAGTGTTTAATTTAAGCAGCGTTTTTCTTCGTAGTAAAAGAGTAGTTTACAATCTGCAACATGTCAATTTTACCAGCCTTTATTATACATTCATATGGATGGGAACAATAAAAACCGCGTCAAACGTGTGAGTATTTTACGCTGCGTTTTCCTGAGTATTTTACTCTGGTTTTTGGTACAGAAAAATCTGCTGCAAATAATAAGTGTGAACATTCTCTAAAGCCTCCTTCAGGTTAGATCGTCCGAGCCCTGAGTGACTCAATTTGAGGAATTTCCAGCAGGGATCAGTTGTCAGGTTTGGGTTTAGTGTTAACACCAAGTAAATACTGTCTGTACCAGTGTATATAATGTGCCGCAATGACACCAGCAGAGCAATAATGTAATATTAATACCGCCTCTGTTTACTTGCGGTGCATTATTCTCACGCTGCTGTGTAACCTCCCGTCACGTGCGGTGTCATTTCCTTATTTACACACGGCGGGGTGCAGAAGTCACTTACAGGCTGAGGACGGCTTGCATGGAGATGAACAGAGCTGGAACGTTAAACGTCTCAAAGAAAACTTCGGCTGCGCGTTCACGGTTTTTCCGTGGGTTCAAAGGAGCTTCTGTGAGCAGCACTGGATGCTGTGGAAATAGGAAGAAGAGGAAGCTTGATTGTATAGTTTATTGTTTGATGACTTAGTTACCAGACACCTTTACAATGGAACAGCAGAGGCCGGTTCCTAGGCACTGAGCTGGCAAATCTGGCCGGATCACTAGATCCAGACAGCTATAGTGCCTTGTGCTCCTCCTATGCTGCAGATGCAAAGATGCCTCCGCTTCCAGCCATCGGAAGGTACAAATTTCAGGCCAGCAATTCAACCATGACACTGGTCCAAACTGTCAATCATCAGGAGCACACCGCCCCCTGGCAGGCAGGCAGGAAGCTGGTAGGAAGGGTGGCAATGAGCACGTGAAGACATAATCCCTTTAAAGCCTTATTCCCAAAATAACAAATAATCCCCTATATATCCGCTGGAACTGCCAAGGACCCCAAAAATTTGCTCTGTAAAGTTTTGTCTTGAATTGAGCAGTTGCACCTCCGCTACATTCAAGTCTGTGCCCTGCAGAGCCGCCATCCAGACCCCTATTTTTGGGATCACTGGGGATCTCAGTGGTCGGACCCCCATGATTAATAAGTTACTATTTTGGGAACAACCATTTAGACATACCAAGGATTAGAAAAATGTTGGCGTAATGACAGTCAAACTCTCACAATGTCTGATGTATAATGAGGCGTACTGAATAAACTTTGTTACACGGTTGTTGTCCATCTTCATCATTTTTTTATTTCTTTAAGCTTTTTTATTCTATTGGGGATTTAGGATATATTTTTATTTTCTAAGCTTTTTTTTTCCATTTAGTACAATACCCAAGATAAGCCCTGACAGGCAGAACTAACGGGGCATTTCCCTCTAGAACATCAACCTTGGTAATTATGTTGGCTGGGTTTCCCTAAAAACAATTAGCCCCTTCATTGATTGAAGTATCTAAAATCTTAAAGGGGACCGGTCACCAGATTTTGGTCTTCTCAAATAAACGTAGCACCTTAAGCAGCGCCTGTGCTGCATTCTGTAAAAGGTGCACGTTACCCCCCTGATCCCCCCGTAAACCGAAAAAAGAGAATTTTGTTTACTTATCGTAAATTCTTTTTCTTATAGTTCCGACATGGGAGACCCAGACCATGGGTGTATAGCTTCTGCCTCCGGAGGACACACAAAGTACTACACTAAAAGTGTAGCTCCTCCCTCCGAGCATATACACCCCCTGGATGACAAATCTAACCAGTTTAGTGCAAAAGCTGAAGGAGGACATCCACCCATAAGTAGAGATAGAGTAAAACCCGGAATAACCGGAACCTCTGTCTACAACAACAGCCGGTGAAAACACACGGAACAAGAACTGCCAACAGGCAACAGGGAGGGTGCTGGGTCTCCCATTACGGAACTATAAGAAAAAGAATTTACGGTAAGTAACAAAATTCTCTTTTTCTTCATCGTTCCTTATGGGAGACCCAGACCATGGGGCGTCTCAAAGCAGTCCATGGGTGGGAAATAAACAGAACTGAAAAGTAGGCAAAACCTAACTTCACAAATGGGCGACAGCCGCCTGAAGGATGCGTCTGCCCAAGCTCGCGTCTGCCGAAGCATGAGCATGCACTTGGTAGTGCTTCGAAAAGGTGTGCAGACTAGACCAAGTGGCAGCCTGACAGACCTGCTGAGCCGTAGCCTGGTGCCTGAAAGCCCAGGAGGCACCGACAGCTCTGGTGGAGTGCGCCTTAATCCCTGGCGGTGGGGGCACCTGAGAACATTGGTAGGCATCGGATATGGCCGACCTAATCCAACGAGCTAGGGTCGGTTTAGAAGCCGAGAGACCCTTGCGCTGACCTGTGGTCAGCACAAAAAGAGAGGTGCACCGCCTAAGAGCGGCGGTGCGTGACACAGATTCGGAGCGCCCGCACCAAATCCAAAGTATGCAACGCTTTCTCAAAGCGATGCACAGGGGCCGGACAAAGGGAAGGCAATGAAATGTCCTGGTTAAGGTGGAAAGGAGACACCACCTTAGGGAGAAAGTCCGGAGTCGGCCGAAGAACCACCTCGTCTTGGTGAAAAAGCAAAAAAGGTGACTTCGAAGAGAGCGCAGCCAAATCAGAGACTCTCCTGAGAGAAGTTATGGCCACCAGAAAGACCACTTTCTGTGAAAGTCGAAACAAAGGAACCTCCCTAAGAGGCTCAAAGGGGGGTTTCTGTAAGGCCGTGAGGACCAGATTAAGGTCCCAGGGATCCAAAGGCCGCCGGTAAGGAGGAATGATGTGAGATGCGCACTGCATGAAGGTGCGCACCTGGGCCAGTCGGGCGATACGCCGCTGGAACAATACCGACAGAGCCGAGACTTGTCCCTTGAGGGAATTGAGGGATAGACCTAGCTGCAGACCGGACTGTAGAAAGGACAGGATGGTCGGCAAAGAAAACTGCCAAGGAGCATGGCCGGAAGAGCGACACCAGGACAGGAAAATCCTCCAAGTCCTGTGGTAAATCCTGGCCGAGGAAGACTTCCGAGCCTGAGTCATAGTGGAGATGACCTCGGAAGGAATGCCTGAAGCCGTCAGGATCCAGGACTCAAGAGCCACGCCGTCAATCTGAGAGCCGCAGAATTCTGGCGGAAAAACGGACCTTGAGAGAGAAGGTCTGGGCGGTCCGGGAGATGCCACGGCATTTCTACGGACAGACGGAGCAGGTCTGGGTACCAAGCTCGCCTGGGCCAGTGTGGAGCAATGATTATAACCCAACGGCCCTCAATCCTGATCTTGCGCAGGACTCTGGGCAAGAGAGCTAGAGGGGGAAACACGTAGGCCAGACGGAACTGGGACCAATCTTGAACCAGCGCGTCCGCTGCCAAGGCCTGAGGATCGTGGGAGCGAGCCACGTAAACCGGGACCTTGTTGTTGTGCCGGGATGCCATTAGATCCACTTCCGGAGTGCCCCACTTGCGGCAGATTGACCGGAACACTGCCGGATGCAGGGCCCACTCGCCGCTGTCCACGGTTTGACGGCTGAGATAATCTGCCTCCCAGTTTTCTACGCCTGGGATGTGGACTGCAGATATGGTGGACTTGGAGTCCTCCGTCCACTGAAGGATGCGTTGAACCTCCAACATCGCCAGGCGGCTGCGAGTCCCGCCCTGGTGATTGATGTAGGCAACTGCTGTCGCGTTGTCCGACTGGACTCGAATGTGCTTGCCCGCCAACAGGTGGTGAAAGGCTACGAGAGCTAGAAGTACAGCCCTGATTCCCAGCACATTGATCGAGAGGGCTGATTCGGACGGAGTCCAAGTGCCCTGTGCTCGGTGGTGGAGAAATACTGCTCCCCAGCCGGAGAGACTGGCGTCCGTGGTGAGGATCACCCAGGACGGAGTCAGGAAGGAGCGTCCCTGAGACAGAGAGAGGGGCCGAAGCCACCACTGAAGAGAGCTCCTGGCCTGTGGCGACAGAGCCACTAGCCTGTGCAAGGAAGAGGTCCGCTTGTCCCAAAAGCGGAGAATGTCCAGCTGCAGTGGACGCAGGTGGAACTGGGCAAAGGGAACCGCTTCCATTGACGCCACCATCTGACCCAGCACCTGCATGAGGTGCCTGATGGAATGACGGCGGGGCTTCAACAGAGAACGCACCGCCAGATGAAGGGACTGCTGTTTGACTAAGGGCAGCTTCATAAGTGCCGGCAGAGTCTCGAATTGCATCCCTAGGTACGTAAGTTCCTGGGTCAGGGTCAGAGTGGACTTGGGCAGATTGACAAGCCACCCGAATTGAACAAGCGTGGCGAGAGTGAGCGAGACACTCCGCTGACAGTCTGCACTGGATGAGGCCTTGACTAGAAGGTCGTCCAGGTAGGGGATTACTGCCAACCCCTGGAGATGCAGAACCGC
This sequence comes from Anomaloglossus baeobatrachus, assembly GCF_048569485.1. NCBI lineage: Eukaryota > Metazoa > Chordata > Amphibia > Anura > Aromobatidae > Anomaloglossus > Anomaloglossus baeobatrachus. The sequence goes on from NC_134357.1 coordinate 75,680,891, forward strand.
AACCACTGCTGCCATGACCTTGGTGAACACACGAGGGGCCGTGGCTAACCCGAAGGGAAGAGCCACGAATTGGAAATGTTCCTCTCCGATTGCAAAGCGTAGCCAACGCTGGTGTGAAACTGCAATTGGCACATGCAGATAAGCATCTCTGATGTCGATGGATGCTAGAAAATCTCCTTGGGTCATTGAGGCAATGACCGATCGCAGAGATTCCATGCGAAAGTGCCGCACCTGAACATGCTTGTTGAGAAGCTTGAGATCCAGGATGGGCCGGAAGGAACCGTCCTTCTTGGGGACTAGGAAGAGGTTTGAGTAGAAACCTCTGAACCGTTCCCGGGCGGGAACCGGAACAATTACTCCGTTGGCCTGCAAGGATGCCACGGCCTGTGAGAAGGCGGCGGCTTTGGAGCAGGGGGGAGTGGACATAAAAAATCTGTTTGGCGGGCTGGAAGAAAATTCTATCCTGTAGCCGTGGGAGATGATATCCCGCACCCACTGATCGGAGACCACCGACCAAGGACATTGCTGGCGCAGCCAGATAGTCAAGAGGAGGCTGCCTTAGTGGCAGCGGCTCCTCCGTTCTTCTGAGGACGCGGCTTTGCGATCCTTGGCTGAGTTAGTGGACGAAGCTGAGGGCTTAGAGGATGACCAGTTAGAGGAAAGAAAGGAACAAAACCTCGACTGGTTCCTGCCCTGGACAGGTTTCCTGGTTTTAGTTTGTGGCATGGAAGTACTCTTCCCGCCAGTAGCTTCCTTAATAATTTCATCCAGTTGTTCACCGAACAGCCGGGACCCAGCAAAGGGGAGCCCAGCAAGATACTTCTTGGAAGAAGCGTCTGCTTTCCACTCTCGAAGCCACAAGATCCTGCGGATCGCGAGGGAATTAGCGGAAGCCACCGCCGTGCGGTGAGAAGCCTCCAGAATGGCAGACATGGCATAGGATGAAAAAGCCGAAGCCTGGGAAGTTAAGGCAACCATCTCGGGTATAGAGTCCCTGGCGAGGGAATGTATCTCCGCCAGAGAAGCAGAGACTGCCTTAAGAGCCCACACTGCTAAAAAGGACGGGGAGAACGAGGCTCCTGCCGCCTCATATACAGATTTGGCCAGAAGGTCAACCTGGCGGTCAGTGGGATCCTTAAGAGAGGTGCCATCGGCCACAGATACGACTGTCCGGGCCGAGATTCTAGACACCGGAGGGTCTACCTTTGGTGAGTGAGCCCACTCCTTGACCACTTCTGGTGGAAAGGGAAAACGGTCATCAGAACTACGCTTTGGGAAGCGTTTGTCAGGACAGGCCCTGGGCTTGGTCACAGTGGCCTGAAAACTGGAGTGGTTAAAAAACATACTCCTTGCTCTCTTAGGTGAGGTAAACTGGTGTTTTTCTACCAGAGAGGCTTGTTCCTCTGACACTGGTGGATTGAGGTTCAGAACGGAGTTAATGGATGCAATCAAGTCACTAACATCCGCATCACCCTCAGATAAATCAATGGGGTACATAGAGGTAGCGTCTGAGCCCACAGTAAAAGTATCCTCCTCGCCCTGCAATTCAGCTCGTGAATCAGAGCCGTGGGACGAGGAAGGAGAAGAGTCCCTGCGTCTCCGTTTAGGAGGACGGGGTCCTAAAACATGCTCTGTTAGCTCTGCAGAGCGAGTCGGAGCAGCAGAGGCGCCCTGAGAAGGGGGCTGATGCATGGTCAGCAGAGTCCGGGACAGCTGTCCCATGGAGTCGGCAAAAGACTGGGAGATAGCTCTGGAAAAAGATGCTACCCAAGCCGGGGGTTCAGCCACCGGGGCCGGAGCAGCCGGAGGGACCCCTGAGGAGGCTCCAGGCTGAGGCACCACCATGTTAGAGCAGGCATCACAATGTGGATATGTGCTCGGTTCAGGCAGAATGAGCTGACATGCAGTGCATATAGAGTAAAGCCTTGCAGCCTTGCTCCTAGTGACAGACATGCTGCTGAGGTGGATGCAGTAAAGAATAAACTCCTTTAGGCTGCTTTCACACTACGTCTTTTTAACATGCGTCCTGAACGTTTTTTTAACCCAGAAACGGATCCAGTGCAAATGCGTTTTCATTTCAATGCATTTGCAATGGACTCGCGTTAACATGCGTTCACCTGCGTTTGCGTGCGTTATAGTGAGGATCCAGCAACTTGCAGTTTTTTAACATCTTTCAAAAACGCTACTTGTAGCGTTTTTGAGCTGCGTCCAACTTCTGCAAATTGCTGGATCCTGACTAAACAGCACGCAAACGCATGTGAACGCTGGCATGCTGATAGGCAGGATCCTGCTTGCTCTACTGAGCATGCCCAGAAACCAGCCTCGCGTGATCAGTCTCTCTCTCTCCTCCCTCTCTGTCTCTCCCCCTCCCTCTCCTCCACCTGAGAGCTGCGGACACTCGTAACCAAGGTAAATATCGGGTAACCACTTCTCTTAGTTACCCGATGTTTACGTTGGTAACGTGTGCAGGGAGCCCGGCTCCTAGCAGCTGCAGACGCTTGTAACCAAAGTAATATCGGGTATCCAAGCAAGTATACCCGATGTTTACCTTGGTTACGAGCCTCGCAGCTGTCAGATGCCGGCTCCCAGTCTGGCACGTTTAGTTCCCCTCACTCCCGATCACATGACTCCAATGCCCGCCCCTAAACATCCAGTGACAGGATCCTGCAAAGTAAGACATGCGTTTGCATGCGTTTTTTGCTGTAAAAGCAGGATCCGCTTTTGCAGCAAAAAAACGTTCAGGACGCATGTTAAAAAGACGTAGTGTGAAAGCAGCCTTAGAATGACCCCCTGAGAGTGTATAATAAAGCCCACAACCAGAGGTTGTGGCTTACCAGACCGATTCTTGTGTGCCCTCCGGATTCCACAGCTCGGACCCCCAGTGGATGCAGTAGCTGCAGCAGCCAGCGCCGATCAGTGTGAGAACGCTGATAAAATGGCGCTGGAGTGAGGAGGGGGGGCGGGGATTAGCCCAAGAGCGGGAACCGGAGGGCCAAGGAGAGATACAGGGGAGGGAAACATCTCCTCAGAGAGGAGTGTCCTCCCCTCTGCTGAACGGCCGGTGGGCGGCGCCGCACTGTTCCCCTGCATGACTGACATGCAGGGGAAATGAAAACGAAACTAGGCCGCAACTGAAGCCGGGGCCTAGATTTTTACATGCGGCCGACGAGCAGGCACCCTCGGCGCGGTTCTCAGAAAAAACCCAGAGAACCGGCCAGAACTCACAGCAAGGTTAACAAACACACTCCCCCCTCAATAAATGTACAAGGGACCCCTGAATAACGTCTCAATACTTAGCTTATGAGACGCAGGGCCATGTCCCTGGGGGGGGGGGGTGTGAGCGCTCCGTCCGGCAGGATCCTGACAGGGCTGCGGATGGAGACAGGTCTCCTGCAAAGCAGAGAGAACCGTGATGGCTCCCACTTCAAGCCAGAGCCTCAGGGGATGGTGAAGGAGCGCGGCATGTGAAGGCTCCAGCCTTGTAAAGTCAACCTTAACAGCACCGCCGACACAGTGGGGTGAGAAGGGACATGCCGGGAGTCCAGACTGGACCCGCTTTTCTTCCAAATCTTTGAAATCAAAAATCTTAAAAATCAAAAATCAGAGAATGCATGTGTGTGTGTGACCTCCTGAACACAAAGCATTGAACTGGTTAGATTTGTCATCCAGGGGGTGTATATGCTCGGAGGGAGGAGCTACACTTTTAGTGTAGTACTTTGTGTGTCCTCCGGAGACAGAAGCTATACACCCATGGTCTGGGTCTCCCATAAGGAACGATGAAGAAACATACCTTTATAAAAACCTCCCACCTGATATGTAAATTGTCCAGTCCGGTCCAATGAGCATCCTAATCTGCGCCTCCTTCGCCCTCCTCCTGTGCTGATTGACATGGATGACACCTCGGATGCCGTCCACGTAGGCGGGCAAAATCTCCGTATTCCCGGCTCGGGCAGGCGCACTTTGCTTTGCCCTGTTGCGAGCACAGTTGAAAACATAGGTGCGCCTGGGCGAAGCGGTGAGTTCTCTGCGCAGGTGCAAAATTTTGCCTGGTGGTGTGGCTAAAGCAGGTGATGTCATCCACATCGCCAGGCAAAATCTTGCGCCTGTGCAGAGAACTCGCCGGTTCGTGCAGGTACACCTATGTTTTCGGCTCTGCTTGCAACAGGGCAGAGGGAAGTGTGCCTGTGCGAGCTGGGAATATGGAGATTTAGGACAGCGTCCAAGGCGTCATCCACGTCAGTCAATCAGTACAGGAGGAGGGCGAAAGGAGGTGCAGATTAGAATGCCCAGCAGACCGGATAATTTACATACCGGGCGGGAGGTTTTATAAAGGTATTTTTGGGGTCTACAGGGGAGGTCAGGGGGTAACGGTGCACCTTCATGGAATGCAGCACAGACCCTACTCAAGGTGCTAGTTTTAGTTTAGAAGGCCAAAATCTGGTGACAGGTTCCTTTCAAAGAACCAGGATTAGAGATGCTCTTGGCACAGGAATATCTCAATGACTGTCCGACGTGAAAGTCAACCTGAGGGCTTACATGTACGACACACTGAAAGCATCTGTCCTGCTAAATGGGTGCCTGATTTTCCACCTAGTGAAAGGAGTTAAATCAGACAAAATATTTTTGACATATTTTATTGAGTATCTGAATACAGTCACCACTACTAGCAAATATTACACATAAATCGGCATAAAGGCCTGAGTCTGGAGATCACTCGCCACCACTCACTGTAGCAGTGACGAGACCCGAGATTATGGATTTCCGCCATTTTTATCTGGGTGTTCCAGGCAAACGAAGCAGCAACACAGTTTATTGTCAAAGATACTGCACAGCGAGTATAAGGGTATTTTTATATATTATACCATGATAACCACATTCATCGGGTACAGACTTGTGCTCATTTACCTCTTCAGAAAAGGTCTGCAGCTGGTCCTTGGAGTAGACATACTGCCAGATCCGCTCCATGTCATTCCAGTCCTTCACAATCCCATGCTCCATAGGATATCGAATAGACAGGAGGCCCCTGTGTTCCTGGACGGAGAAGGGATAAAATGAAATATAATCTCATTCTAAAATACATTTTCTGCCAAATCACAGTGACCTAAACATCGCACCCCATAAATGTCTTTTGGTTTACTACTTTTCCAGTCAAACCCTTTGCCCAATATAGTACCAATAGGATCCCTCAAAGAAGAGCATCAGCAAAGTACCAAGTTCTCCTCAGCGGTGAAGTGTTTCTCTAAATGGACTCTGGACGCTAATAAAAGTCTGAAGTCATCCTACAGATCCGATCACAAACTGGATTTCAGTTCTGTTGGTCACCAGCGCTGTAGCCCAGTATTTGTAATCTGGTGCCCATATGTCCACTTAGGCCCGGCAGTATAAGAGTAGAGCATTAATTTTCAATGGGCAAATGAGGGGTGATTTGAACTTTTAGGTTTTTACATTTTTTAGAACTTTTTTTTATTTTATTTTACTAGTCCTCCTAGGGGGCTATAAGGATCAGCAATCTGATCACTCATTCATTTCTCCAGATCACAGCTACACAGATGAGATCTGCAGAAAATCAGCTCTCCTATTACAAACGGCAGTCTGCACGATTGGGTAGCAAATCCACTCGTGCTTGATAGCTGCACATGTCAGCTGTTCAAATCTGCTGACATGTGCAGTGATCGCTGCTGGCGGCAGCAGGCAGGAATTAACCTGTTACAGTCCATGATGTACCCAGTACGTCACTTCTCGTGAAGAGGCTATTAATCAGTCAGGCCCTGTAATGGCACATTGCTAGGAAAAATATCACTAATAAATGATCACTGGGGGAGGGGAGTCACCTCCAGCACCGCTGCTAGTCCTGCACAGAGTGCTCCCGGTTTCAGACAACCCCATTAACATGAATGGAGCCCGGTTGCAGCCGGTGGCCAGGAACGGCTGGTGCAAAAAAAAAAAAAACTGAATTGCGGTTCTGAGAGATCTCAGAGATGCGTGAAACAAAAAGTGGTAAGAGCGCTCTAGATGATAATATTGCCGTAGGTGGGTCGCATTCAGTTCCTGGGCCGGCTACAAGGTGGTAATGAAAACGAAGGAGAAAGTGAGAAATCCAGCATTCACAAAAACTGAAGATAAAACATAGCTTTAATTCTTTCCATTAGAAACAGTGATACAAAATTTTATATTAATGTGTAAGTAGATGAAGAAACAGTCTACGCGTTTCGAGTAAAACAAACCTTGCTCTTAATCATGAGTATACTTTAGTATAAATTTGGTATCTGTTTTTAATGGAAGGAATTACAGCTGTTTTATCTTCCATTTTTGCGGATGTTGGATTTCTCACTTTCTCCCTCCTCTTGGATCCCAGAGACGCACGTGGCAATCAGGGTACAAGGCGTTTTACCAACTCTCAGCTCAAAGAAGTCTTCACTATTGGACATTCCCCTCTGAATAACTTGACTGTAGAGTCAAAAATAATGAAAACCGTCATACTTGTCTCCAGGTGTGGTGCCGCTCCTCAGAAGTCGGCACTGTGCCCCTCAGCGGTCATGTGACATTGCTGTGTGATGTGACCACTGCAGCCAATCAGAGGCCAATGATCAGCTGCAGCCTTAGAATTCCATCACAGCAGAAGTCCACTTGGAGGAGCGGCGCCGGTCTGGTAACTACTTATACATTTTTTTCTTACTTTAGGCTACACAGTCGAACGATTTAACGGGTTGGATAGTAGAGGGATGCCTCAAACAGCTAGAGGGAGCCCATCAGTGTCATACCTCTGCTTTTGGTCCAATAAATAAGTCTCCTTCCAGGGCACCAGCCATGACTCGAATGTGCTTAGGTCGGCCCACACTAGAGGAAAACACAACATTGTGTTACACATGTACAGAAGGTGCAGAGACATATGTACAGCTGTTTTTTTAATACTTAACTTACTAGTTTGGAAAACAGTATTTCGGGATCTGATCGCCTGCAAATCCTGCTTTTATCACTCCGGAGCCCTAAGAGAAGAAAAAAGTGTAAGAATATATATACCGTATTTTCCGGCGTATAAGATGACTTTTTAACCCCTGAAAATCTTCTCAATAGCAGGGGTCGTCTTATATGCCGGGTGTCATCACTTTACACACAATAAAAGATATTCTCACCTCTCCTCCGTTCCCGCGGTGCCTCCAGCTGTTTCTTGCAGACTGTAAGCACACAGAGCCCTCCGTGATAGTGTCCGGTGCACGAAGCGGCCGCTGCAGGATGTCGTCATTGCTTTACTACAGTTGAATACTTTACGGCGTCACAAAACATTCAACTGCAGTAAAGCGCTGACAGTAGCGGCGGCCCTGTGTATTAGACACGCTTTACTGCAGTTGAGTGCTTTGTGGCGCCGTTAAGTATTCATCTGTAGTAAAGCCATGATGACATTACTGCATAAAGGACAGGGAACATTACTATACAATGGGGACATTACAGCAGAAGGACATTATTAAACAAAGGGTTCACTACTGCAGGGGACATTACAGCAGGGGATTTCACTGCACAATGGGGACATTACTCGGGTCGGCTAAGGGGTACTTTGCACACTACGATATCGCAGTTGCGATGTCGGTGGGGTCAAATCGAAAGTGACGCACATCCGGCGTCGCTGTTGACATCGTAGTGTGTAAAGCCTTTTACATAGATTAACGAGTGCAAAAGCGTCGTTATCGTATGATCGGTGTAGGGTCCGACATTTCCATAATGCCGCTGCTGCGACGGTACGATGTTGTTCCTCGTTCCTGCGGCCGCAAACATCGCAGTGTATGAAGCCGCAGGAGCGAGGAACATCTACCTGCGTCACCGCGGCTCACGCCGGCTATGCGGAAGGAAGGAGGTGGGCGGGATGTTTACGTCTCGCTCATCTCCGCCCCTCCGCTTCTATTGGCTGCCTGCCGTGTGAGGTCGCTATGACGCCGCACGACCCGCCCCCTTAGTAAGGAGGCGGTTCGCCGGCCAGAGCGACGTCGCAGGGCAGGTGAGTGCGTGTGAAGCTGCCGTAGCGATAATGTTCGCTACGGCAGCAATCACAAGATATCGTACCTGCGACGGGGGCGGGGACTATGGCTGCAGCGTCGGTAACACATTGTTACCGATGTCGCAGCGAGCAAAGTGCCCCTTACACTCGAGTATATATGATATATATCCCAAACTCTATATTTTAACTGGAAAAGTTGGGGGTCGTCTTATACACCAGAAAATACGGTAAGTATAGAAAAGCCACATATATTGTGTAAAAGGTGTGCAGACTACAGGCTGCCAGAATACAGACTATAACATTACAGCTAAGAAATCAGTCTCCAGGTATCGCACTGCTCAGGTGGCTCCACTGCAATTTGGTTAAAATTTACTGAAAAATAAAAAAATAGTGCAGTAATTGACAGATACAATGACTGCACCCAACAGATCCTGTACAAAGTGACCAGACGTCGCCATTGCTGTCAATCACTCCGTACATTATGTAGCTCTAAGCCTGTGACAGAACACAACGAAAAAGAACAGTGAAGATGGAAATCAGGTCTGAAAGGGGTTGTTTGTCTTCAGGCAATACTATGATACATGCCACGACCACTGGAGAGCAGTGCAGAGCGAGCACTGGAACTAGCCGAGGACGCACAAATAAGCAGATTACATCACAGCTTCACCTTCATCAAGTTTGACCAATCTTCTTTTTTTTAATCCTCTGACATACCTGAGTCTGAGGAGTGAAGCGGCAGCAATGCTGACCCATGCATGCACTAGAATAGCTCATTAATATTATATTGTGGGGGTCAGTCTGCCATCACCACTACCGATCAGCTGATTGCATCTGCAGAATGTAAAAAGAGCCAGAACAGCACAGCATAGTGGTCGTTCTTGGGTACTGCAGCTCTGCAACAACTGCAGTGAATGGGATCTGAGCTGCAGCCTCAAGGACGACCAATTACAGTTTACATCCATCTGCTGGCAGATCTGAAAACAGCTGAATGGGGGTTTGGGAGGGTCCGGGTGTCAGAATCTCACCGATCTGATATTGATGGCATAGGTCATCAATATGAAAGTAGTTGACAACCCCTTCTCAGTCCCAATATTTGGGTCCAGTAAAGAAGGGAATTTTGTTTACTTACCGTAAATTCCTTTTCTTCTAGCTCCAATTGGGAGACCCAGACAATTGGGTGTATAGCTTCTGCCTCCGGAGGCCACACAAAGTATTACACTTAAAAGTGTAAAGCCCCTCCCCTTCTGCCTATACACCCCCCGTGCATCACGGGCTTCTCAGTTTTGGTGCAAAAGAAAGAAGGAGGAAAAGTTATAAATTGGTTTAAAGTAAATTCAATCCGAAGGAATTTCGGAGAACTGAAACCATTCAACATGAACAACATGTGTACACAAAGAACAACAGCCCGAAGGGAACAGGGGCGGGTGCTGGGTCTCCCAATTGGAGCTAGAAGAAAAGGAATTTACGGTAAGTAAACAAAATTCCCTTCTTTTTTGTCGCTCCATTGGGAGACCCAGACAATTGGGACGTCCAAAAGCAGTCCCTGGGTGGGTAAAATAATACCTCGTAATAGAGCCGTAAAACGGCCCTTTCCTACAGGTGGGCAACCGCCGCCTGAAGGATTTGCCTACCTAGGCTGGCATCCGCCGAAGCATAGGTATGCACTTGATAGTGTTTCGTGAAAGTGTGCAGGCTCGACCAGGTAGCCGCCTGACACACCTGCTGAGCCGTAGCCTGGTGCCGCAAAGCCCAGGACGCACCCACGGCTCTGGTAGAATGGGCTTTCAGCCCTGAGGGAACCGGAAGCCCAGAAGATCGGTAAGCTTCGAGAATTGGTTCCTTGATCCACCGAGCCAGGGTTGATTTGGAAGCCTGTGACCCTTTACGCTGGCCAGCGACAAGGACAAAGAGTGCATCCGAGCGGCGCAGGGGCGCCGTACGAGAAATGTAGAGTCTGAGTGCTCTCACCAGATCTAACGAGTGCAAATCCTTTTCACACTGGTGAACTGGATGAGGACAAAAAGAGGGTAAGGAGATATCCTGATTGAGATGAAAGGGGGATACCACCTTAGGGAGAAATTCCGGTACCGGACGCAGAACCACCTTGTCCTGGTGAAACACCAGGAAAGGGGCTTTGCATGACAGCGCCGCTAGCTCAGACACTCTCCGAAGTGATGTGACTGCTACTAGGAAGACCACTTTCTGCGAAAGGCGTGAGAGAGAAATATCCCTCATTGGCTCGAAAGGTGGTTTCTGAAGAGCCATCAGCACCCTGTTCAGATCCCAGGGTTCTAACGGCCGCTTGTAAGGAGGGACTATGTGACAAACCCCCTGCAGGAACGTGCGTACCTGTGGAAGTCTGGCCAGGCGCTTCTGAAAAAACACAGAGAGCGCTGAGACTTGTCCCTTAAGAGAGCCGAGCGACAACCCTTTTTCCAATCCGGATTGAAGGAAGGAAAGAAAAGTGGGCAAGGCAAATGGCCAGGGAGAAAAACCCTGATCAGAGCACCAAGATAGGAATATCCTCCACGTCCTGTGGTAGATCTTGGCGGACGTTGGTTTCCTAGCCTGTCTCATAGTGGCAATGACATCTTGAGATAACCCTGAGGACGCTAGGATCCAGGACTCAATGGCCACACAGTCAGGTTGAGGGCCGCAGAATTCAGATGGAAAAACGGCCCTTGAGACAGCAAGTCTGGTCGGTCTGGTAGTGCCCACGGTTGGCCCACCGTGAGATGCCACAGATCCGGGTACCACGACCTCCTCGGCCAGTCTGGAGCGACGAGTATGGCGCGGCGGCAGTCGGACCTGATCTTGCGTAACACTCTGGGCAACAGTGCCAGAGGAGGAAACACATAAGGGAGTTGAAACTGCGACCAATCCTGAACTAAGGCGTCTGCCGCCAGAGCTCTGTGATCTTGAGACCGTGCCATGAATGTTGGGACCTTGTTGTTGTGCCGGGACGCCATTAGGTCGACGTCCGGCATCCCCCAGCGGCAACAGATCTCCTGAAACACGTCCGGGTGAAGAGACCATTCCCCTGCGTCCATGCCCTGGCGACTGAGAAAGTCTGCTTCCCAGTTTTCTACGCCCGGGATGTGAACTGCGGATATGGTGGAGGCCGTGGCTTCCACCCACATCAGAATCCGCCGGACTTCCTGGAAGGCTTGCCGACTGCGTGTGCCGCCTTGGTGGTTGATGTATGCCACCGCTGTGGAGTTGTCCGACTGAATTCGGATCTGCTTGCCTTCCAGCCACGGCTGGAACGCCTTTAGGGCAAGATACACTGCCCTTATCTCCAGAACATTGATCTGAAGGGAGGACTCTGTCGGAGTCCAGGTTCCCTGAGCCCTGTGGTGGAGAAAGACCGCTCCCCACCCTGACAGGCTCGCGTCCGTCGTGACCACAGCCCATGATGGGGGAAGGAAGGATTTCCCCTTCGACAGAGAATTGGGGAGAAGCCACCACTGAAGGGAAGCCTTGGCTGCCCGTGAAAAGGAGACGTTCCTGTCGAGGGACGTCGACTTCCCGTCCCATTTGCGGAGAATGTCCCATTGAAGTGGACGCAGATGAAACTGCGCAAAAGGAACTGCCTCCATTGCTGCTACCATCTTCCCTAGGAAGTGCATGAGGCGCCTCAAGGGGTGTGACTGGCCTTGAAGGAGAGATTGCACCCCTGTCTGTAGTGAACGCTGTTTGTCCAGCGGAAGCTTCACTATCGCTGAGAGAGTATGAAACTCCATGCCAAGATATGTCAGTGATTGGGCCGGTGTCAGATTTGACTTTGGAAAATTGATGATCCACCCGAAACTCTGGAGAGTCTCCAGAGCAATGTTCAGGCTTTGTTGGCATGCCACTTGAGAGGGTGCCTTGACCAGCAGATCGTCTAAGTAAGGGATCACCGAGTGTCCCTGAGAGTGTAGGACTGCTACCACTGCTGCCATGACCTTGGTGAAGACCCGTGGGGCTGTCGCCAGGCCGAAAGGCAGTGCCACGAACTGAAGGTGTTCGTCTCCTATGGCGAAACGCAGGAAGCGCTGATGCTCTGGTGCAATCGGTACGTGGAGATAAGCATCTTTGATGTCGATTGATGCCAGGAAGTCTCCTTGGGACATTGAAGCGATGACGGAGCGGAGCGATTCCATCCGGAACCGCCTGGTTTTTACGTGTTTGTTGAGCAGTTTTAGGTCCAGAACAGGACGGAAGGATCCGTCCTTTTTCGGTACCACAAACAAGTTGGAGTAAAAACCGTGACCCTGTTGCTGAAGAGGAACCGTGATCACCACTCCTTCCTCCTTCAGAGTGCACACCGCCTGAAGAAGAGCATCGGCTCTCTCGGGGGGCGGAGATGTTCTGAAAAATCGAGTCGGAGGACGAGAGCTGAACTCTATCCTGTAACCGTGGGATAGAATGTCTCTCACCCATCGGTCTTTTACCTGTGGCAGCCAGGCGTCGCAAAAGCGGGAAAGCCTGCCACCGACCGAGGATGCGGTGTGAGGAGGCCGAGAGTCATGAGGAGGCCGCCTTGGGAGCGGTTCCTCCGGCGGTCTTTTTAGGACGTGACTTAGACCGCCATGAATCGGAGTTCCTCTGATCCTTTTGAGGCCTTTTGGACGAGGAGAACTGAGACCTTCCCGCGGGCCGAAAGGACCGAAACCTCGATTGTACCTTCCGTGGTTGAGGTCTGTTTGGTTTGGACTGGGGTAAGGATGGGTCCTTTCCCTTGGATTGTTTAATGATTTCATCCAATCGCTCACCAAACAGGCGGTCGCCAGAAAATGGCAAACCGGTTAAGAACTTTTTGGAAGAGGAGTCTGCCTTCCATTCACGTAGCCACATGGCCCTGCGGACTGCCACCGAATTGGCGGATGCTACCGCCGCACGGCTCGTAGAGTCCAGGACAGCATTAATGGCGTAGGACGCAAACGCCGACGCCTGAGAGGTTAAGGACACCACTTGCGGAGCAGATGTACGTGTGACTGCATTAATCTGCGCATGACAAGCTGAGATAGCTTGGAGTGCCCAGACGGCTGCGAATGCTGGAGCAAAAGACGCGCCGATAGCTTCATAGATGGATTTCAACCAGAGCTCCATCTGTCTGTCAGTGGCATCCTTGAGTGAAGCCCCATCTTCCACTGCAACTATGGATCTAGCCGCCAGTCTGGAGACAGGAGGATCCACCTTAGGACACTGAGCCCAGCCCTTGACAACGTCAGGGGGGAAGGGATAACGTGTATCCTTAAGGCGCTTGGAAAAACGCTTATCTGGACAAGCTCGGTGTTTCTGGACTGCCTCTCTGAAGTCAGAGTGATCCAGAAACATACTCAATGTACGCTTGGGAGACCTGAAACGGAATTTCTCCTGCTGAGAAGCTGACTCCTCAATTGTAGGAGCTGGTGGAGAAATATCCAACACCTGATTGATGGACGCTATAAGGTCATTCACTATGGCGTCACCATCAGGTGTATCCAGGTTGAGCGCGGTCTCAGGGTCAGAATCCTGATCTGCTACCTCCGCTTCATCATCCAGAGAGTCCTCCTGCTGAGACCCTGAACAGTGTGATGAAGTCGAGTGAATTTCCCAGCGAGCCCGCTTAGGCGGCCTGGGACTGCGGTCCATGTCAGAGACCTCACCCCGGGATCCGTGGGTCACCCCAGGAGCACTTTGCTGCTCCAATTGAGGGGGGCCTGAGGTCAATGATTCAACAGTGCCCGGGGCCTGAGTCACCGGTCTGGACTGTAAGGCTTCTAGTATCCTAGCAGACCATTTATCCATACTCTCAGACAGTTTGTCAGCAAATACTGCAAACTCCGTCCCTGTCACCTGGACAGTGGTAGCAGGTGGTTCCACCTGGGCCACCAGTAGCAAAGGCTCCGGCTGAGAAAGTGCCACCGGGGCCGAGCATTGCACACAATGAGGGTCAGTGGAACCTGCCGGTAGTATAGCCGCACATGAAGTACAGGTTGCAAAGTAAGCCTGTGCTTTGGCACCCTTGCTTTTTGCGGACGACATGCTGTTGTCTCCTCTGAGTACAATCCAGGAGGGTATATAGCCAAAAATCAACAGTGCGACTGTACAGTGTAAATGTATAGCATATAAGCATATATATATATATGTACACTCCGGCACTCAGTGGGGCCAGCACCTCAGGTGCTGCTTACCGACCGCTAAAAAGCGGTTGTGTGATCACCAGATTCCCTGCCAGAGCCTCCCAGAGCCTGTTGTCTCTCCTCTCCAGCGTTAGAAGTGCTGACAGGAATGGCTGCCGGCGTTCTGTGGGGAGGAGGGGGCCGTGGGCGTGCCCTAGAAAGTGCGGGAATCTGGAGCCCCACTGTGCTGAATGAGGGGGGAGGAGGATACAGAGTATGCTCCAGCCCTCAGCGCTGACGTCCTGTACAGCGTCCCGCCCTTCCCCTGACTGACAGGCCTGGGGGCGGGAATATGCGATACTAGGCCGCAAAAGCCGGGGACTAAAGTTATAAGCGCGGCCGGCATATAAGCGCGGCCGGCGCGGTAGTCCCCGGCGCACTAACACACCCAGCAGTGCTGCAGTGTATATGGCACAAGCGCTCCATGCGCGGTCCCCACGGGGACACAGAGTACCTCAAAGTAGCAGGGCCTTGTCCCTGACGATACCCGGCTCCTGTCCAGCAGATTCCCCAGGGGCTGCGGAGGGAGCACGGTCCCCTGTGCCTGGAGACCGATTAGGATCCCACTTCACCCAGAGCCCATTAAGGGATGGGGAAGGAAAACAGCATGTGGCTCCTGCCTATGTACCCGCAATGGGTACCTCAACCTTAACAACACCGCCGACCAGAGTGGGGTGAGAAGGGAGCATGCTGGGGGCCCTGTTATGGGCCCTCTTTTCTTCCATCCGACATAGTCAGCAGCTGCTGCTGACTAAGATGTGGAGCTATGCGTGGATGTCAGCCTCCTTCGCACAAAGCATAAAAACTGAGAAGCCCGTGATGCACGGGGGGTGTATAGGCAGAAGGGGAGGGGCTTTACACTTTTAAGTGTAATACTTTGTGTGGCCTCCGGAGGCAGAAGCTATACACCCAATTGTCTGGGTCTCCCAATGGAGCGACAAAGAATTAACACATATACTCACCTCCGGTGCCGCTCCACAGGTGTCAGCACTTGTTCTCCTGGGAATTGCATGACATTGTGATGTTATGCAATCTCTGCTGTAATTCAGTGGCCGCGTAACTCCCCCCACCATTGGACGAATCTCATACATCCGGAGGAAGCTTATAGTCCATGGTCGCGGAAAGCTCTTTGCCTCTTCACGAGCTTTAGCACTGCAGCATGAATGCATGCATCCTGCGTCCCCTGCACAATCTATGTAGATTGTGCATAATCCGTGCGTACGATGCTTTTTTGAACGCAACTATTTGAGTGTCAAAAATTTGACAAAATCACTGCGTTTAAAAATGCAGCCTGTCAATTATCCCGAGCGCTTTGGATGTGGCTCCCACTCTGTCTATGTTGGGGGCAGCATCCCGAGCGCATGAAATTGGCATTTTTTCTGCAGAAACACTGCATCCATTATGCAGTGTTTCTGCAGCGATTGGAATCGCACAAGAGCTGTCAAATCACTGCAGAATTTTCTGCAATGACACGACACAACGTGCGCACTATCCCTTACTTGCATTTTTGTCTAAATAAAGTTGGTTGAAACACAGGCCGCAGAACAAACAGGAAATTGGTTCAAGCAAAGAGTTCAAGATCCCAATATCCACAAACAAAAATATATAATGCTATAACTAGTGAGATGATAGAAATACCTACATAGGTTGTTTGTTTTTTAATAAAAGGGTGAACCATGGAAAGTGTCTGGGGGGTGTTTTTGAAATAAAACTATTTTTGTGTTTTTTTTGTACATACTGGGTTAGTAATGGGGGGGGGTGTCTGATAGATTCCTCTTCATTACTGATCCCTGGAATTGAAGAACATTACACCGCTTATATTAACCCCAACTATCATTATCATTGCCACCGCACCAGGGCAATTGGTAAGAGTTGGGGCGAAGCACCAGAATTTGAGCATCGAATGTGATGCGCCACTTCTGGGGCGGCTGCGGGCTGCTATTTCTAGGCTGGGAAGGGCTCAATAACCATGGACCTTTAGAGCCTGATATCAGCCCCCAGCTGTCTACTTATCCTTTGATAGTTCTCAAAAATAAGGGGGATGACATGCCATTTTTTTAAATTACTTATTAGGTTAAACCAGGCTAACACCCTTTAGTGCCACATGAAAGACATTAAATGGCGCAAGTGTATAATATGTAAGGGGGCTGTGACATTACAGCTGCAGGATATCCATCTCTCTATCTAGCTATATCTTTATATTTTTTGGGTGTCTGTGTATATTGGGACTTTGAACTCTTTGCCTTGAGCAAGTTCCTGTTTGTTTTGCTGCCTGTGTTTCCAACAACTTTATTAATACCTGATATATTTTGTTTATTTTTTTGTGTTAATGCTTTGTGAAAGCACTAAAAATACATGTGCATTTTTTCTCCCTGCGGAATTTCTGCTTCTCGTGCACATTTATGGGCAAACTCCACACTGAGAACTCAGTGTACCCGCAAGAGAAATAACGTTCTACGGTTTGGAAAAACGCTCTGCAGGCCAGAGTAAAAAAAAGAAGTACAATGGCCATGAGATTTCTATTAATTCCATCCATTTTGCTTGTACTGTACAGCACTGAGTCAAAAATGTGTGTAATGTAATTAACAGAAAGGTTTAACGCCTCCTGCGCTGTCGTAAGGACGATGAAAGAGTCCGGATAGAGATGAATAATGATTTTATTGTCTATGCGTTTCAAAGCCACTCGACTTCTTCTTCAGGACAAATCATAATAATGGGTAAGATGATTTGTTCTGAGGAAGAAGCCATTGGGCTTTGAAACGCGTAGACAATACAATCATTAATCATCTCGATCCGGATGCTCATCATTCTTACAGCAGCGCAGGAGACGTTAACCCTTTCTGTTTGAAATACATTTCCATTCCACGTGGGTCTCCTCCGGCCGTTTAATGCCAACACAGTTGGTTGTGGCTTTCACAACCCGTAAAGATGAGCGTCTCTCGGACATGTCGCTGTATTAATTGGATAAGACCATACGTGCGCTGTCTACAGCTTTGTTTAAAAATGCATGTAACACTGATGGTGAGAATATAGTCTTAGATTGGTCTCTTATTACTGACATAGTCAGATTAAATTAAAAAAAAATTAAAAATAATTGTGAAATGTCCTCTGTCAGGTCGTGTCTGCACGTGCGACAGGCAGGGATTGCTGCAGATACATGACGGATAGTGATGAGCAAGCATTACCATACTCTGCTGCTCAGTAATCGTAATGATAAGGTTGGATGGTCAGACGGGCGCGACTAGTGTACCGAATATAATGGAAGTCAGTGGGGAAATCTTCAGGGGAAACTGCTCGAGTCCCCCATTGACTTCAATTATACTCAGGTACCACCCACTCGAGTGTCCAAATGCTCATTACGAGTACCAAGCACCCGAGTATGGTAGTGCCTGCTCATCACTAACCACGGCTAACAAACACCGGAAAGAGAAGGAAACAAATGTCAGCATTTCATAAAATAAAAAAGTTACAGCTCTCGGAAAGAGACGAGGAAAAGAAACGCAAGCACTAAAATATGGGAATCGCCGAGGAGGAAAGGTTTCAATATGACCAAGGCCATAAGGCATCGGTAGGCAGGTAGTGGGCGACAATAGTGGTGTAAACAAGGCCTGCGCGGTCCTGGTATAGGGACTCATGGACGACCATAGGGGTGTGGACGAGGCCTCCACGGCCCTGGTATGGGGGCTTGTGGGTGACCATAATGGTGTGGACAAGGCCTGCAAGGCCCTTGTATAAAGGCTCATGGAGAAATGAACAACCATAGTGGGGTGGATAAGGCCTGCGTGGCCCTGGTATAGGGGCTCATGAACAACCATAGTGGGGTGGACGAGGCCTGCGTTGCCCTGGTATGGGAGCTCATGGGCGACCATAGGGGTGTGGAGAAGAAGGCTTGTGTGGCCCTGGTATAGGGGCTCATGGGAAACCACAGTGGGGTGGATGAGGCCTGCGCGGCCTTTGAACGGGGGCTCATGGGCGACTATAGTGGTGTAGACGGGGCTTGTGTGGCCCTGCAAAGCTCTGCTGGTGCCCGCCCTGGTATGGGGCCTTTTGGGTGACCATAGAGGTATGGGTGAGGCTTGTGTGTCCCTGGTATGGGGGCTCATGGGTGACCATAGTGGGGTGGATGAGGCCTGAGTGGCCTTGGTATGGGGGCTCATGGGTGACCATAGTGGGGTGGATGAGGCCTGAGTGGCCTTGGTATGCGGGCTCATGGGTGACCATAGTGGGGTGGATGAGGCCTGAGTGGCCTTGGTATGGGGGCTCATGGGTGACCATAGTGGGGTGGATGAGGCCTGAGTGGCCTTGGTATGCGGGCTCATGGGTGACCATAGTGGGGTGGATGAGGCCTGTGCGGCCCTGGTATGGGGGCTCATGGGCGACCATACTGGGATGGATGAGGCCTGAGTGGCCCTGGTATGCGGGATCATGGGTGACCATAGTGGGGTGGATGAGGCCTGCGCGGCTCTGGTATGGGGGCTCATTGGTGACCATAGTGGTGTGGATGAGGCCTGCGCGGCCCTGCTTTGGGGGCTCGTGGGCGACCATAGTGGGATGGATGAGGCCTGCGCGGCCCTGGTATGGGGGCTCATGGGCGACCATAGTGGGGTAGATGAGGCCTGAGTGGCCCTGGTATGGGGGCTCATGGGCGACCATAGTGGGGTAGATGAGGCCTGAGTGGCCCTGGTATGGGGGCTCATGGGCGACCATAGTGGGGTAGATGAGGCCTGAGTGGCCCTGCTTTGGGGGCTCATGGGCGACCATAGAGGGATGGATGAGGCCTGAGTGGCCCTGGTATGGGGGCTCATGGGTGACCATAGTGCGGTGGACGAGGCTTGCGTGGCCCTGGTATGGGGGCTCATGGGCGACCATAGTGGGGTGGATGAGGCCTGCACGGCCCTGGTATGGGGGCTCATGGGTGACCATAGTGGGGTAGATGAGGCCTGAGTGGCCCTGGTATGGGGGCTCATGGGTGACCATAGTGCGGTGGACGAGGCTTGCGTGGCCCTGGTATGGGGGCTCATGGGCGACCATAGTGGGGTGGATGAGGCCTGCACGGCCCTGGTATGGGAGCTCATGGGTGACCATAGTGGGGTAGATGAGGCCTGAGTGGCCCTGGTATGGGGGCTCATGGGTGACCATAGTGCGGTGGACAAGGCTTGCGTGGCCCTGGTATGGGGGCTCATGGGTGACCATAGTGGGGTAGATGAGGCCTGAGTGGCCCTGGTATGGGGGCTCATGGGTGACCATAGTGCGGTGGACGAGGCTTGCGTGGCCCTGGTATGGGGGCTCATGGGTGACCATAGTGGGGTGGACGAGCTTGTGTGGCCCTGGTATGGGGGCTCATGGGTGACCATAGTGCGGTGGACGAGGCTTGCGTGGCCCTGGTATGGGGGCTCATGGGCGACCATAGTGGGGTGGATGAGGCCTGCACGGCCCTGGTATGGGAGCTCATGGGTGACCATAGTGGGGTAGATGAGGCCTGAGTGGCCCTGGTATGGGGGCTCATGGGTGACCATAGTGCGGTGGACGAGGCTTGCGTGGCCCTGGTATGGGGGCTCATGGGTGACCATAGTGGGGTAGATGAGGCCTGAGTGGCCCTGGTATGGGGGCTCATGGGTGACCATAGTGCGGTGGACGAGGCTTGCGTGGCCCTGGTATGGGGGCTCATGGGTGACCATAGTGGGGTGGACGAGGCTTGCGTGGCCCTGGTATGGGGGCTCATGGGTGACCATAGTGCGGTGGACGAGGCTTGCGTGGCCCTGGTATGGGGGCTCATGGGTGACCATAGTGGGGTGGACGAGCTTGTGTGGCCCTGGTATGGGGGCTCATGGGTGACCATAGTGGTAGGGAGAAGGCCTGTGGGGCTCTGCTGGTGCTGGCCCAGGGGCTTGTAGCCACCACTAACTCTGCCATGAATGATTCCATCCAAAAATCAACCAAACCCTCCACGTAACGGGCTCGGCCTATTTACACCAGTCACTGCCATCCCTCCACACCCTAACTATCTCCTCCCAGCACTGAAACTGACCAATCACAGAGGCCGAAGCTGCGGTGACTCAGATCCCTGACCAATAAAGACTGAAAACCCCGCCAGCTGAGATCATCTAATCCCGCCCCTTATACGCAAAGTAACTGACAGTAATATTGTCCAATTGGAAGGCAAGGAGCTGACGTCTGTAACGCCCCTGTCGTTGCTTAGGCGTGCTCTGTCACGGCAGCAGGTTAGGTTGCGCCTGCACAGCCCTAAACATCGGTCAGAAATAATAATACAAATGTGCGCGGACGGCGGAACCCCGCTCCCGGCACCGCCTGCCCCCGGCCGCCCCTCCGGGCCGCTCAGCTGCGCTGCAGCCTCGTCACTATGACCGACAGGAGGGGCGCGGTTGTCATGACAAAGGGAAAATCATTGCCCGCAGAGCCGGTCCCAATCTCCGGCACAGAAACGTGACACAACGGTATATAGAGCCAGCTGCGCCCGCCGTACTGACGCGGTACTCACGTTATCAATCACCACGGGCTGGTTAGCGATCACATCGTATGACTCCATGGCGGCTTCCTCCTGCTCAGGAGCTGACGGGCCGGCTGCAGCAGCTTCTGCGCATGCGTAGCAAAGCAATGGACGGGCCGGCGCTCAGGAAAGAGGGCGCATAGGCCTGAGATTGTTTGCGCATGCGCCTTTATGGTCACTGTACAGCTGCACCCACCCAGTCAGCGGCGTCAGGATCTGAACGTGGTTCACAGGCAAATTGTAGGTTTCCAAACGGCAAAAATAATACACTTTCTACATGTGCATTTCATGTCATGCTGCAGACCAGCTCCATTGGTTTGAAATCACATATGAAACCTTTGGTGCGGTATTTGATGCAGTTTTTAGTGAAAGGCACAAATACAATTAAACTGAGTAGGAAATAGAAGTGTGTGTTCACATTGAGGCTTTGCTGAGTTTTGAAGCTGAAACTGAGTGGAAATTCCCCAAAGTCTTAGGCTGCTTTCACACATCCGGTTTTTCCTGTGCGGCACAATCTGGTGCTTTGCAGAAAAACCGCAACCGTTTTTTTGTGTTTTTTTGCCGCCGGTTGCGTTTTTTTTTGCAAAGACTTTCATTAGTGCTGGATTGTGCCGCATGAGCTTGCGTTCAGTCCGTTTTTTGCCGCATGCGGCAGGTTTAGCCGATGCGGTGCGATTTGCAATGCATGCCTATGGACGCCATATGCGGTTTTTTTCCACTGCGCATGCTCAGTAGCATGCCGCAAGCGGCAAAAACCGGACGGGCCGCATGTCAAAAACGTATGCAAAGGATGCGGTATTGTCGCCGCATCCGTTGCATAGGTTTTAGAGCCGCATTGGCCGGCTCTGCTAAAACCGGAGGTGTGAAAGCAGCCTAAACTGAAAATTCCTCAAAACCTTTCACCCCAATTTATCACGGTGTTTACGTCATACAACACTTTGATATGCCAAAAAATGTTGCGACTTTTGATGTTTTCATGCCAGTTTCAGTAGCTTCACCAATATCGGTGGATTTGGGGGTTTAGAGACGCCCACTTGTCTAATTCATGACGAGCTGTGGCATTCCTTATTTATTTACTCTCTTAGGCCCCCTTCACACGTCCGTGAAAATCATGCACGTTTTTCACGGACGTGTCAAAGGTGCATATTGCCCTCTGTGTGCCGTTTTTATGCCGGTCTCCGGTGCTGATCTTCGGTCTGCGGTCCTGCCGACTCCCTGCTGCTGCTTCCGGCCCGCAGTGGAGTGAATATTGAATGAGCATAATGAGCGGGGGTCGGAAGCAAAGTACAGCAGCGGCAGAGACAGCAGTGCTGGAGAAGGTGGCACATGTGTTTTCTCCGGTGCGTGTCATACAGATCACATCCGTGCGGGCCGTGTGACACCCGTGATGCCGGAGAAAAACGGACATGTCTACGTGTGGAGCACAAGGACACACGTATGCTCCACACGTACACACGGTCCATGGCAAAACACGGACGTGAGCACAGACCCATTGATTTTAATGGGCCTACGTGTGCCCGTGTCTCCGGCACGTGAGGAAAAGGACAAAACACGTACCGGAGACACGTACATGTGAAGGGGGCCTTATATAGCGCTATTAATTCCACAGCACTCTATAAACGTGATCATCTTATGCTACAAATCTTAATCCAGTTCGTGACTGGAGTAAGATTTGCAGTGAGATGTGCACAGAGCCTCAATCCACTTTCTATACGTGCCTGATTCATTACGAGGCGTGCGCTTCTTAACGAATCTAGCTCCTCTGACTCTAGCACTGCCCCTCATCAAGACCAGCAAGGACATCTCCATTCTGATCAATCAGGACCTTTAAGTTTCCACTCCAAAAGTTCAGCAAAGAGAATCAGGCTGTAGAATCAAATGTAGGATGTGAGTTTTGCTCATAAGCTTTAGTAAAGCCTTAGGGTAAAGGTCCCCAACCTTTCGGCCCTTGAGAGCCACATCCATCTCCCATACCCCTCACAGTAGTGACACCTAGAGCCCACATCGGTGTAATGACAGAAAAAGCTTTTCCACTCAAGTCACACTAAGGTGTCTTTCAAACGTCAGTCAAAAACACACGTTTTTCACTGACGTGTTAAAGATGTATTTGGCCTTCCGTGTGCTGTGATTTTGGCACACGTGTGCTCTCCATGATAGCACACGGAGATCAGGCACTCCTATACTCACCTGTTCCCGGCGCTGTTCTCCGTGACGCTGATGTCTTGGCTCACCTGTCTCCGGCCACTGCTGTCTCCCCTCTGCTGTTACTTCCGGGTCGTGGTGCAGTGAATATTCATAAACATAATTAGCCGGCCTGTAAGCAGAAGATAGCAGTGGCTGGAGACAACAGGGCTGGAGAAGGTGAGTATAAAAATCATTTTATTTCAAAGATACGTGTTTTTTCTGGTACGTGTCACACGGATCCCACCACTGTATGGGCCGTGTGACATCAGTGATGCCAGAGAAAAACGGACTTATTTCCATGCAGAACACACAGTCACGCGTATGCGCCACATGGAAACACTGTCAGTGAGAAATCACAGATGTGCGCGCAGACCCATTGATTTTAATGGGTCTGTGTATGTCTGTGATGCCGGTATATGTAAAAACTACAACATACATACCAGAATCACTGACGTTTGAAGGAGGCCTAAAGTATACAGGGGTTCCTGTGACAACTCAACGTTTGGTCACTTGTGTGGGGCGTAAACTGTTCCTATTTAGGCCAGACATGTTTTCTTTGTTAAATCAAGAGAAGTTAGCTATTGTCTCATGTTAGTCCTATTGTCTGTAAATGTGGATTGCCTCAGCCCTTCTGACTACATAATTCAGAGGAAAATTATGCAGTCGGATTGAACTAGTGACCAATGAGAGAGCAGCCATCTCCACCAATCCTGTAAGAGAACTGAGGGGTATGAAAGAACCCTGCTTCTGTCATCAGAGAGTTATTTTACAGGACCTCAGCCGAGATGCTTTGGTTCCACCTGGGGAATCACAGAACTGCTTCCCTTCGGATATTCTAAATGACCTCAGCTTAGGAGCTACAGTTCCAGATGGAGGATGCTTCAAGATTCATTCTACAAGATTTCAGCCAAGGATCCAAGATGTTTAGTAGAGCATGGGAAAGTGGGGTTCAGGGACAAATTTATAGCAAAGCATGCAGAAGCTGGGTCACGAGGGAAAGAGCCTTATTGCCTCAGCAATCGGTTTTCCCATCCCATGCTTGTATCTTTGTCCCCCATCCTCGTATATGTTCCTGTCCTTGTATATGGCCCCAGTCACCTTTTTTTCTGTACTAAAAATAACATTATAGATTTATTAATTTTGCATATAAAATGGTAGTTGTGTTTTTTTAATGGTGCACGAGTTTTGCCATTGTTAGTTGTTTTATGCTTTAAAGTATTATTTATGCTTTTAGGCTATGTGTCCACAGTAAAAGGTCCCTGCGGATTTTTTTGCCTGAAAATCCGCAACTTTCGCGGCAAATCCGCACCCGCGGATTTGCCGCGGATTTACCGCGGATTTGCCGCGGATTTTGATGCGGATTTTATTTTTTTTTTTTTCCCCATTCAAAACAGAAAATCCGCACCAAATCCGCACCAAACAATTGACATGCTGCAGTTTGTTCCGCATCAAAATCCGCGGCAAAATCCGCAGCGGAAAAATCCGCAGCATGGGCACAGCATTTCCAAAATGCCATTGAAATGGCTGGGAAGTAGCTGTGCTGCAGATTTTCGGCAAATCCGCGCTAAATCCGCGTCAAAATCCGCGTCAAATCCGCGATAAATCTTGTAGCGTGGGCACATAGCCTTAATGTCTGAATTTTAGCACTAAAATGTCAGATGTACACAGTCACTTTTTCACACAAATGCAGACATACACACTATATTTGTTATATATTTATGTTATATACTGTATATGTCTTCATTTTCATACACACTGTATATATAAAGACATAAGAAAGTTGGATGTCTGACAGCAAATCATAAAGATAAGGAGGCTGGGCCACCATCACAGGACAGCAATGAGGCATCATCAGCTACAGGGCAGTGGGGGAGGGGGCAGGAGCATGCAGCTGTGGGGGAGGGGGCAAGAGAGTGCATTTGTGAGGGCAAATAGGAGGATAGGTGAAGGAGAGAAGAGGGGAGTGGGGGAAGGGGCAGAAGAGTGCAGCTGTGAGGGCAAATAGGAGGATAGAAAAAGGTAGTGAGGCTAGAGACATCATTCAGGGAGCTCCAGTACTCACTTCAGGTCGCATTGTGTTCTCTGGAGCCTCCCCTCCTGCTAGTGCCGACTACAGAGCGATGACATGCAGGAGGGAGGGATACACTCTCCTCAGAAGTCTCTCATATTTCTACAGCACACACTGCACAGGCCTGAAACTCCACAGCAGCTTCGTGCCTGTGGGTGGGGCATACTGCTGGTGGGTGGGCCTGGCTTTGCTGAAGAGGAGGCAATGATCAGATTTTCTCCCTCTTCTGATGGATGAGAGGGGCGGAACCTAAATGGAACATACAGCATCTGTGCTGTATACTGCAGGAGAGATTGTGAGGGGCCCAGCGGGGGATCCACTGATTTCCATATAGGCTGGAGAACAGTGAAATCTTTAAAGCAGCAGACAATCGCCCAGCAGATACACAAAGCCGGGGGCGGGTGATCACTGCACTGCTATTACTGCTCTCCCCCCACATAATCCCGCCTACCTCTCAGCACTGGCTTCAGTGGAAAGAGGTGGGCGGGATTATGGGCGGGGAGAGAAGTGCATATGCATTTTTTAAGTAACCGGGACACGTGTTTTCCTCAGAACCGGCCGCAGTGACCGTGTTCCGCTGCAATTTGCAGCACAGGGTCCAGACTGGGCTCAGTGCTTCAATACATTTCAGCTGGATGTGGTACTCGGTACAGTCATATGAAAAAGTTTGGGCACCCCTATTAATGTTAACCTTTTTTCTTTATAACAATTTGTTTTTTTGCAACAGCTATTTCAGTTTCATATATCTAATAACTGATGGACTGAGTAATATTTCTGGATTAAACTGAGGTTTATTGTACTAACAGAAAATGTGCAATCCGCATTTAAACAAAATTTGACTGGTGCAAAAGTATGGGCACCCTTATCAATTTCTTGATTTGAACACTCCTAACTACTTTTTACTGACTTACTAAAGCACTAAATTGGTTTTGTAACCTCATTGAGCTTTGAACTTCATAGGAAGGTGTATCCAATCATGAGAAAAGGTATCTAAGGTAGCCACTAGCAAGTTGTTCTCCTATTTGAATCTCCTATGAAGAGTTGCATCATGGGCTCCTCAAACAACTCTCAAATGATCTGAAAACAAAGATTATTCAACACAGTTGTTCAGGGGAAGGATACAAAAAGTGTCTCAGAGATTTAAACTGTCAGTTTCCACTGTGAGGAACATAGTAAGGAAATGGAAGAACACAGGTACAGTTCTTGTTAAGCCCAGAAGTGGCAGGCCAAGAAAAATATCAGAAAGGCAGAGAAGAAGAATGGTGAGAACAGTCAAGGACAATCCACAGACCACCTCCAAAGACCTGCAGCATCATCTTGCTGCAGATGGTGTCAATGTGCATCGGTCAACAATACAGCGCACTTTGCTCAAGGAGAAGCTGTATGGGAGAGTGATGCGAAAGAAGCCGTTTCTGCAAGCACGCCACAAACAGAGTCGCCTGAGGTATGCAAAAGCACATTTGGACAAGCCAGTTACATTTTGGAAGAAGGTCCTGTGGACTGATGAAACAAAGATTGAGTTGTTTGGTCATACAAAAAGGCGTTATGCATGGAGGCAAAAAAACACGGCATTCCAAGAAAAGCACTTGCTACCCACAGTAAAATTTGGTGGAGGTTCCATCATGCTTTGGGGCTGTGTGGCCAATGCCGGCACCGGGAATCTTGTTAAAGTTGAGGGTCGCATGGATTCAACTCAGTATCAGCAGATTCTTGACAATAATGTGCAAGAATCAGTGACGAAGTTGAAGTTACGCAGGGGATGGATATTTCAGCAAGACAATGATCCAAAACACGGCTCCAAATCTACTCAGGCATTCATGCAGAGGAACAATTACAATGTTCTGGAATGGCCATCCCAGTCCCCAGACCTGAATATCCTTGAACATCTGTGGGATGATTTGAAGCGTGCTGTCCATGCTCGGCGACCATCAAACTTAACTGAACTGGAATTGTTTTGTAAACAGGAATGGTCAAATATACCTTCATCCAGGATCCAGGAACTCATTAAAAGCTACAGGAAGCGACTAGAGGCTGTTATTTTTGCAAAAGGAGGATCTACAAAATATTAATGTCACTTTTATGTTGAGGTGCCCATAATTTTGCACAGGTCAAATTTTGTTTAAATGCGGATTGCACATTTTCTGTTAGTACAATAAACCTCATTTCAATCCAGAAATATTACTCAGTCCATCAGTTATTAGATATATGAAACTGAAATAGCTGTTGCAAAAACCCAAATTGTTATAAAGAAAAAAGGTTAACATTAATAGGGGTGCCCAAACTTTTTCATATGACTGTATTACATCCAGCTGAACCAAGTGCTGAGGTCCAGGACTGGCCTTTTGAAGCCCCGGGCCGGTCGCTGTGGCAACCCCTGCGACCGCGATCGTTCTACCCCTGGCAAGATGGTGTTAAGTTTGTTCCAAGGAGAGGTTTAACAGTTGGAAACATGCTATCCCCAAGCCATCACAGCAGTAGGTGACAGGGGAGTACTAAGACTGCTTTCACACATCCGTTTTCTCCTGTGCGGCACAATCCGGCGCTTTGCAGAAAAACCGCAAACGGGTTTTTTTTTGCCGCCGGTTGCGTTTTTTTTTGCATAGACTTACATTAGTGCCGTATTGTGCCGCTTGCGTTTGCAGATTCAGCCGATGCGGCAGCTGGATGGAACGTTGCCTGGCACGTTTTTTTGTCCGGCAAAAAATACCGCATCGCGCCGCATCCAGCCAATGCGGCGCGATTTGCAATGCATGCCTATGGACGCCGCATGCGGCGTCCTGCGGCAAACACCGCATCCAGCTGCCGCATGTGTATTTTTCCACTGCGCATGCTCAGTAGCCTGCCGCAAGCGTCAAAAAACGGACAGGCCGCATGTAAAAAACTTATGCAAAGGATGCGGTTTTGTCGCCGCATCCGTTGCATAGGTTTTAGAGCCGGATTGGCCGGCTCTGCTAAAATCGGAGGTGTGAAAGCAGCCTAAGCAAACTGCAAAAGGGAAGGGAAACCCTGCATCTAGGGAAGGAGTAAAGGGTGACCTCTGACCAAACCTACCACTGACCCCTGTGATCCCTCACCAACCTAGCTAGGTTCCGCCGAGCTAGATACCTGACCCTTGGATGACCCTAGAGCTGGGCCCTAGATAGGAAACGGGTGGGATGAGCTCTTCATCAACCCCACTAAACACTAAAGAAGACACTGGGAGCATACACATGGGGAAAGCGCATTAATAATACTATGACCATATACCTCAAGAAGAAGTTAAGCAACGAGCAGCAATGATCCTACAGATGAGTGCAAGCTGCCTGCTTGCATCCAGAGCTTGTGAAGGAACTGAATATCACCAGCACAGGTCCAAGGAAAATTAGAGTATTTAAACGCACAGGGAAATACAGATGATTAGCAGCTGAAGGGAAGAGGAGCTCTGCAGGGTCCTAAAGGGAAAAGGATGAAAACCCAGCTGAGGAGATACCTAGTACACTGAATACTAACAGCAGGAATTATAGAAAGTCAGGGAGCATTTTGTGCAGCCAAACACTGTGACCTTCTATGGCTGGACACAACAGGACTATCTCACCCGTGATAGGTTAAATAAAATATGTCTAAAGAATACAGGAAGTAATTGGTTAACTACTGTGGGGTCCTATAAATGCAATCAGAAAGCATGTGGATTATGCCCCTACATGGACAATATAAAAGCGTTTAGTTCTACTGTCACTGATCAAATCTATAACATCAAAACTTTTATGAACTGTGGAAGCAAATATGTTGTCTACATGATTTTGTGTCAAAAGGGCAACTTACAATGTCGGCTGTACATCGCAGCCACTCAGGAGACGTATCTCCGAACATATTTATGTCATACATAAAATTATACGCAGTCCATCGGGAACATCTAGACCAGGGGTCTCAAAGTAAGCTGGATGTATGGGCCGCATATAGACAAAAAAAATGAGAGGGGCCACATTCTTTGCATGACAAAATGACATTTTTAATGAATTCTTGCTTGTTTATTATAACAAACCTGCACTTTTGTGTTTAGTTAAGTTTGTATATAAAAAAGCATTTTTAATAGCAATAAATAAAATAAAATTCATGCTTTATTTTGAATTTTATCACCCTCTTGTAAAATTGTTTTAAAATTAGCAGCATCATATAGTAATCTTAGCCAACATCTTGTGGTAATGTCCTCATCTGCGTGCCCTGTAGTAAGGTGCTCATCCTTGTAGCATTGTGTCCATCCTTGTAGTATTGTGCCCATCCATATAGTATTGTGCCCATCTTTGTAGTATTGTGCTCATCCTTTTAGTATTGTGCCCATCCTTTTGGTATTGTGCCCTGTAGTATTGTGCCCATCCTTGTGCCTTGTAGTATTGTGCCCAGTAGTATTGTGCTCATCCTTTTAGTATTGTGCCCATCCTTGTTGTATTGTGCCCTGTTGTATTGTGCCCAGTAGTATTGTGCCCATCCTTGTGCCCTGTAGTATTGTGCCCAGTAGTATTGTGCCCATCCTTGTGGTATTGTGCCCTGTAGTATTGTGTCCATCCCTGTAGCATTGTGCCCATCCTTGTGGTATTGTGCCCATCCTTGTGGTATTGTGCTCATCCTTGCGGAATTGTGCCCAGTAGTATTGTGCCCATCCTTGTAGTATTGTGCCCAGTAGTAATGTGCCCATCCTTGTAATATTCTGCACAGTAGTATTGTGTTCATCCTTTTAGTATTGTGCACATCCTTGTAGTCGTATGCCCATCCTTGTGGTCTTGTGCCCATCCTTGTGGTATTGTGACCTGTAGTATTGTGCCCAGTAGTATTGCCCATTGGTTAGTGGGACGGTCCATGGGTTAACCAATGGGAGGATCTGCGATGGCGCTGATGGGTGGGTCTATGATGTAATTGGCGTCCATCTTGGATTTGTGTGTCACACTATATCTGAAAACTGGCTTATGTAAAGAGAATCGATTTCATTGGACATACTTCCCACAATCCCCTATGTCAAGAGGTTAATTAAGTATTTGATGGAAAGCCCCTCCTCAACATAGACACACAGCTGTGCTACATGCACACACACACACACACACACACACACACACACTATACTTTACTATATCTTGCAGTTCCTGATCGTGAGCTGAAGGACCTACCACACAGTTAACCCAAGGATCAGTGACATGACCTGAAAGGTCCTCTTTGATTTGATCGGTCCATCAGCTGCTCAGCTCCTGCAGCCGCCATTCAGGTCTCAGTAGCATCCTCTCCTGCACTGCACCGATCATATTGATTAGTGTGTGGCAGGAGGAAAGCAGTTCTCTTTGATCAGGGAGGATGCACTGTCAGCTTCCTTCCAAGAAGTATTATTAGTAT
This sequence comes from Anomaloglossus baeobatrachus, assembly GCF_048569485.1. Lineage (NCBI taxonomy): Eukaryota > Metazoa > Chordata > Amphibia > Anura > Aromobatidae > Anomaloglossus > Anomaloglossus baeobatrachus. The sequence continues at coordinate 75,711,148 of NC_134357.1, forward strand.
CTTATATATCTTATATTCTAGTTTTCAAGGCTGGGAATAAAACTGCTTAGTTTAAAAGCAGGTGGGAAAAGCTTTAAATTGTTTACACAGCTATCGAGATATGACTATTCATAGTAAGTAGCCTCCTTGGGTCTAAAATATAATGACAGACCTTCCTACAGAGAACACTGCACCTGGGGTGTCATGCTAGGTACCAAGCGAATGGCGAAAGGTAAGGGAAACCCTGTGTATAGGGAGAGGGAAGATGGTCACCCCTGACCAAACTTACCGCTCGCACCTGGGGTCCCACACCACCCTAGATAGGTTCCGCTCCTATGCGCCAAGCCAGATACCTGACCTTAAGATTACCTTAGAGCTGGGCCCTAGATTGGGAATGAGTGGGATGAGGTCTTCGTCATCCCCATTAAACACTAAAGAAGACACAGGGAGCACATACATGGGGAAATTGCATTAACAGCTTATCTCCAGATGCCTCAGGAAGAAGTTCACTAAAAAGCAGCAACAATCCTAGAGATGAGTGCAAGCCACCTGCTTACATCCAGAGCTTGTGAAAGAACTGAATATCACCAACACAAATCCATGGGAAATGATAGTATTTAAACCCAAGGGGAAATACAGATGATTAGCAGCTGAAGGGAAGAGGAATTCCACTCGGTCCTAAAGAGAAAAGGATGAAAACCCAGCAAAGGAGATACCTAGTACACTGAATACTAACAGCAGGAATAATATAAAGTCAGAGAGCATTTTGCGCAGCCAAATGCTATGACCTTCTAATGCTGGACACCACTGGACTCATACGTGACACACCTGGGACAGTAGTTTAATGAAACAATTTGCTGTCTTTTACAGCTTTCTGCCTATACACAGTATAAACAGAAAGTTGTCAATCAGTAGTATGGGCAAGTTATACAGAGCTCATAAGTGAGAAGAGTAGCAGAGCTACATGATATAAAAGTGATTTATGAAAACTATAGATAGAAGCTCAGTAAGTGACCCAACTCTTTCACCACGGTCTTTGTCAATTTTTTATGCAGCTCATACATAGAGAAGTATAAGCTTGGTGACCAATTCCAATTTAGTGTTATATGTAATAATAATTACAGAAACCAATTACACAATTATTATCCCAAGCTTAAAAAGTGAATATTTCTACAAACCTATAATGCACTAATTTATTTTTACGTCTTTGCTCATACCTCACCAGGTAAAACTAGTAAAAGGTGTGTGGTTGAAATGGTTTTCCCATAAGCACAACTTATCCACGTTAGACATGAAATTTGGGGGCGCTGATTCCACCGTCTGAATGGGGGGGTAGAGCTCATTCGTGGCCACTATTTCATTCACTGGCCATGGGACTGCCGAAGATAACTGAATACAACACCCCCAAATATAGCAAACTTTCATCACAAGGACTGGTATAAATTAAGTTTTCTCCAAATTAGTGCAACATTTTGATACACTTTGCTCAATTTCCAGCATTTGTCATGACTAGCAAAGCTCTGCATTTTATACTATTAATAAATTACACCCAATATGGGAATGAATAGAGGTGGGATCCCAATACTGAGGCCACTATGCAGTGACAGGGCTGTGCTGTTCTGTGCCGCAACTGATCACATCCGATCACCACGGGAGACACCTGATCGGTAAGTGGCCAGGCATCGCACCCCACCAATCTCATATTGATGATCGATACTAAGGATAAGCCATTAATATAAAGTACTGGACATCCCCTTCATACTGAGGACTCCCTCCTGTAATTGGTGCTGCTATATTGAACGGTTTATCTTTTTTCTGTGCCTCTCCGGTCCAAAGTTATGCCCCCCGGGTAATAAAGATTTACCCTTCACCCATCAGCGCGTATACCCGAACCTCTCTGTGGGTGTTTGCTTCTTCTCACTTGTGACAGAAGTTTTTGTGATATTCACTAAGTTGGTTGAATGGAAAATTTGCATCTTTATTAACCATGAAGGAAGGTGGTGGAGGGAAGGGGCATTATTTGGCATCGGGGGGCTGAGAAGAAAAAGAAAAACTGAATCAGTGAAACAGCGGCAACTGGATCAGATACTCAGTTTTAGTTAAAAAATCCAGTGAATGTTCTTCTTTACCGGAGCACAAGACAATGAACAGATCCAGTTAGATGTCAAGTTACCGTTTTCTCCATCGAGGTATTTGGTAGATGCGACATGTTAGGAAATTCTACATCTATAGGGACCGAACAAAGGTGGAAACAGTGACCTATTGTGTTGCTATTGACAGGTAAATATATGGATATTTTTTCTTACTATATAGAATACTATATTTAAAGAAGTATTCCAGGACTTTGATATTTATTTTTTTGATGACCAGATAGCTCTGTACATATTAGGCTATGTGCGCACGTTGCGTACAAGCCCTGCAGAAATTTCTGCAGCGATCTGAAGAGCACATGTGCGCTTTAGATCGCTGCAGAAATGTCCGTAGTGAGCGCCGATTCCATGCGCTCTGCCTGCAGCTCCTGCCATAGACAGAGCAGGAGCTGCCGGCAAAGCGCAGGAAAGAAGTGACATGTCACTTCTTTTTGCGCAGCGCTTCGGCAGTAGCCGAAGCGCTGCGCTCTTAAACGCCACGTGCGCACGGCCCCTGCACAGTCTCCATAGACTGTGCAGGGGACGCAGGACGCATGCAGTTACGCTGCGCTACAAAGCGCAGCGTAACTGCATGTTTTTACGCGACGTGCGCACATAGCCTTACAGTGTCTGTGCCTGATATTCCAGCTCAGCTCATTGTACTTGGCACATTTCCTATACAAAGCTTGGATCTTTGCCTCTGGCATTGGACCTTCATGGATACCAAAGTTCCTCAACTCCAGTCCTCATGGACCCCCCAACAGATCATATTTTCAGGATTTCCTTAGCATTGAATAGGGGATGGAATTATTATCAAGGCATCAGAAATTTCCACAGGTTCTCCAACCTGTACAATACTAAGGAAATCCTTAAACATGATCTATGGGTGGCCATGAGGACTGGAGTTGAGTAACAATGGCTTATACTAAGGGTAAGTCATCTATATTTAAAAAATTCCTTTCAATTTTGGTCCTTAGGACTGTATGGATACAGGATAACAAAATAAATATTACTCAAATACATAAGCAATAGGAACTATAAGTGTGTTTAATGGATAAATATTGTGTCTTGAACAGAAGGGGTGAGATGTAGTAACCTGAGCCGCTGATGGAGGCCTAAAGAGTTATTCCCACACTGCACCCAGGAGTAGATGAATGGAGGATGCCGGAAATGCCCATCCTGAGAACCCAGGAAAACACAACAGCAAATAAAACTTATGTAGCTTCTTATAACATCTGTCAATTATATTAGAAAAAAACAATCTTTAATAAATAGTAAAAGTAGAACAAATTCAATAAAATGATTGAAAATTATCAAAACACTTTGAATCTTGACGCACTGTATAATGCTTGTAAAATTCCTTTATGTCACTATTTTGGGTACAAACTGGGTTATATAAGACCTGATAGTGATACCAGTATTTCATACATTTCTCAGTTCATCACTGACGACTTCTTGTTGCTGTTATCAGTGAACATTAATCATAAATTGTGTTCAATTAAAGTGAAAAAAGAAAGATTAAACCAACGGAAAATTATAACAATGAGGATTTACAAAGAAAACTGGTCATGAGCAGATAACCCATATTTAACATAACCCATATAGAAATAATAATAATATTTATTTCTATATTACATACAGAGATGAAAACTTTCATTTTATTTAGATTTGATGAGTTAGACCCATAGGATGCTCTGTAGTAACAGACACAAATGGCCACTTGGTGCAGATCTGCTGCTATAAGTAATAGTGGCACCTTGTATTCTGCAGAACACCTGACATAATTTTATATACCTGTGTATTAAATGTCATCTAAAGTATATTCATCTGATAAATATGATTGGTCAGCTGCCGATCACATGACCGGTGGATTGCTGTGCAGCCAGGGCAGTTGGCATGTTTACATTTCATCGTCGGTGAGTGACAGTTGGTTGTGACCAGCGACGGTGAAGGAGATGTCTGCTGAGCACAGCGATAAAATGGATGCAAAAGAAGAGAAATTTAGGAGAGAAGGAGCGAAGAGACGAAGATCTACCTATGACCCATCTGATGATGAGAGGAAGACTTCAGTCAACGGGATCAAACAACCTAAGAGACGAAGATCTACCTATGACCCATCTGATGATGAGAGGAAGACTTCAGTCAAGAGGACCAAACAACCTGTCCAGAAGGAGGCGGAAGAACTGATAGAGGCACATCGGAAGATGGAAGCCAAGAAGAGAAGTGCCGTCTTCAGCTCATCGGGGGACAAAAAGATGTCTTCAAAAGAGAGCCAGAGAAGAAAACGGCAAAGGATTTCATCAGGGCAGAAAGCCATGGACATGAAGAAGGAAGAAGACTGCAGTGAAGCCAAGAAGAGAAGACCAGACTTGGCAAAATCCATCAAGACACCTGCCGAAGTCCAGAAGAAAGAAGACCTGCAGGAGGACCAGCGAGGCTCAGGTAGGACATTATACATAATTCCAATTGGTGCTGTAGAATTATGATTGCTGTACGTATTTTATATCTAATGCTGCTTTGTAAAGACTGAGAAAATGATTCTTTATTCTCAATGTATAATGTGAAATGATCAAACTAATAATGTAAATGACATGTTCCTGTATAATGGTGTCATGCTAAGATGATGATCAATGTAAATGTTCAGCACAAAGGTTTATAACTCTATGTATATTGTACTTTGCAATCTCCAGCAGTTCCTTAGACATTGAGACGGTAATGGACACTTCACTTACAGCATCACTCCAGGGTTATTATTTTTATTTTTTTTTTAGCAATGGAGTGGCGCTTTAAATGTAAGCCCCCGGCCCACTGTCATATACTGACTTCCAACAAATTCACCTTTAATCCGTCCCGATGCTCCATCTTGTGCCCTAACACCTGACTGGACAGAAGTCAGATGTTACTTCACAAGCTCTCAATGCATCTCTATGAGAGCCAGAACGAGGATCTCATAGACTTGTATTGAGTTGTGACCTCCGGCACGCTCCATGAAACTCTGGAGCTGCAGTTACTTTTCACTGCAGACTGACTGGAGTGGCGCTGGGAAAGGATGAAGGCGGCAGAAGATGAGTATTCAGTGTTCAGAATTATTAGGCAAGTTGTATTTTAGAGGATTTTTATTTATTGATCAACAATTATGTTCTCAATCAACCCAAAAGACTCATTAATATCAAAGCTTAATATTTTTGGAAGTTGGAGTGTTTTTTTTTTAGATTTGGTTATCTTAGGAGGATATCTGTTTGTGCAGGGAACTATTACTGTGCGGAATTATTAGGCAACTTAATAAAAACCAAATATATTCCCATCTCACGTGTTTATTTTCACCAGGTAAACCAATATAACTGCACAAAATTTAGAAATAAACATTTCTGACATGCAAAAACAAAACCCCAAAAAATTAGTGACCAATATAGCCACCTTTCGTTATGATGACACTCAACAGCCTACCATCCATAGATTCTGTCAGTTGCTTGATCTGTTTACGATCAACATTGCGTGCAGCAGCCACCACAGCCTCCCAGACACTGTTCTGAGAAGTGTACTGTTTTCCCTCCCTGTAGATCTCACATTTTATGAGGGACCACAGGTTCTCTATGGGGTTCAGATCAGGTAAACAAGGGGGCCATGTCATTATTTTTTCATCTTTTAGACCTTTACTGGCCAGCCACGCTATGGAGTAGTTGGATGCATGTGATGGAGCATTGTCCTGCATGAAAATCATGTTTTTCTTGAACGATACCGACTTCTTCCTGTACCACTGCTTGAAGAAGTTGTCTTCCAGAAACTGGCAGTAGGTCTGGAAGTTGAGCTTCACTCCATCCTCAACCCGAAAAGGTCCCACAAACTCATCCTTGATGATACCAGCCCATACCAGTACCCCACCTCCACCTTGCTGGCGTCTGAGTCAGAGTAGAGGTCTCTGCCCTTTACTGATCCAGCCTCTGGCCCATCCATCTGGCCCATCAAGAGTCACTCTCATTTCATCAGTCCATAAAACCTTTGAAAAATCAGTCTTAAGATATTTATTGGCCCAGTCTTGACGTTTTATCTTATGTTTCTTGTTCAAAGGTGGTCGTTTTTGAGCCTTCCTTACCTTGGCCATGTTCCTGAGTATGGCACACCTTGTGATTTTTGATACTCCAGTAACGTTGCAGCTCTGAAATATGGCCAAACTGATGGCAAATGGCATCTTGGCAGCTTCACGCTTGATTTTCCTCATTTCATAGGCAGTTATTTTGCGCCTTTTTTGCCCAACACGCTTCTTGTGACCCTGTTGGCTATTTGCCATAAACGCTTGATTGTTCGGTGATCACGCTTCAAAAGTTTGTCAATTTCAAGACTGCTGCATCCCTCTGCAAGACATCTCACAATTTTGGACTTTTCAGAGCCAGTGAAATCTCTCTTCTGACCCATTTTGCCAAAGGAAAGGAAGTTGCCTAATAATTAAGCACACCTTATATAGGGTGTTGATGTCATTACACCAAACCCCTCCTCATTACAGAGATGCACATCACCTGATTTATTTAATTGGTAGTTGGCTCTCAAGCCTTTAGAGCTGGGAGTAGGACAACATGTATAACAAGTATCATGTGATCAAAATACTCATTTGCCTAATAATTCTGCACACAGTGTTTAAGACTGGGGCGATTGACTTACAGGTAAATTACTACTCAAGCAGTGCAATAAAAAAAAACCACTAGCGTGGTGCTTTAAAGGGGATATTGGACCATCATTTTCAGGATTAGTTTTCAGGATTATTTTTTTTATAACTGAATTTTTATTGCATTGTCAAAGTTAAATTTACAAAATTACAACATAAACCTCCAAATAATAAAAATCCATAAACAACAGCGGATGAAGTCACCTCTGCAGAGCTCACCCCTTATATTTAACCATCATCAAAGACTAGACAGGACAGGATAATGACACAAAAGGGAAAGGAAGGGGGGGAAGAAAATACCAAAGAGCAGCGTCAGTCTGATAATTCTACATGAACTTCTATTCGCAGCCATATCCATTAACAATGCCTTTGCCTCCATATAACATAAACTTAAAGGGGTTGTCCGACATAACAAAAATGTTTGAGTTTAAGCTAATCTGTGCTGTATTGTCATATTAATCACCCCTACATTGTTATTTTTTGTTTTCTAACTTTTGTTCCTCTTGAATTATCCCTTTATTCTCTGCAGCTTCTTGTTTACATTCAGCTCCAGCAAACATGACCACTTCCTGTGCAAAACCTCCCAGTCACAGCTGGCACCGCTCGGCCTCAGTGTCCAGCCCCACCCCAGTGTCCAGCCTCGCCCCCTGCCTGCCCCCTGCACACACTTTCCCTGTCAGTATATTCTGCCCCAGCACCTGACCTGGTATCACTACAGCATTGCAAATAACAGCCCCACATCAGCCTCTGCACTCCCCCCACACCACATCGGGCTCTGCAACGCAGACCACATCAGGCTCTGCACCGCACACCACATCAGGCTCTGCACCCCACACCACATCGGGCTCTGCACCGCACACCACATCAGGCTCTGCACCGCACACCACATCGGGCTCTGCACCGCACACCACATCGGGCTCTGCACCGCACACCACATCAGGCTCTGCACCGCACACCACATCGGGCTCTGCACCCCACACCACATCAGGCTCTGCACCGCACACCACATCGGGCTCTGCATCGCACACCACATCGGGCTCTGCACCGCACACCACATCGGGCTCTGCACCGCACACCACATCGGGCTCTGCACCGCACACCACATCGGGCTCTGCACCCCACACCACATCAGGCTCTGCACCGCACACCACATCGGGCTCTGCATCGCACACCACATCGGGCTCTGCACTCCATACCACATCAGGCTCTGCACCGCACACCACATCGGGCTCTGCACCGCACACCACATCGGGCTCTGCACCGCACACCACATCGGGCTCTGCACCGCACACCACATCGGGCTCTGCACCCCACACCACATCAGGCTCTGCACCGCACACCACATCGGGCTCTGCATCGCACACCACATCGGGCTCTGCACTCCATACTACATCAGGCTCTGCACCGCACACCACATCGGGCTCTGCACCGCACACCACATCGGGCTCTGCACCGCACACCACATCGGGCTCTGCAACCCACACCACATCGGGCTCTGCACCCCACATCACATCGGGCTCTGCAACCCACACCACATTGGGCTCTGCACCGCACACCACATCGGGCTCTGCACCGCACCCCACATCGGGCTCTGCACCGCACCCCACATCGGGCTCTGCACCGCACACCACATCGGGCTCTGCACCGCACACCACATCGGGCTCTGCACCCCACACCACATCGGGCTGTGCACCGCACACCACATCGGGCTCTGCACCACACACCACATCGGGCTCTGCACCGCACACCACATCGGGCTCTGCACCGCACACCACATCGGGCTCTGCACCCCACACCACATCGGGCTCTGCACTGCATACATACACATCAGGCTGTGCACCGCACACACACACATCAGGCTGTGCACCGCACACACACACATCAGGCTGTGCACCGCACACACACACATCAGGCTGTGCACCGCACACACACACATCAGGCTGTGCACCGCACACACACACACATCAGGCTGTGCACCGCACACACACACATCAGGCTGTGCACCGCACACACACACACATCAGGCTGTGCACCGCACACACACACATCAGGCTGTGCACCGCACACACACATCAGGCTGTGCACCACACACACACACATCAGGCTGTGCACCGCACACACACACATCAGGCTGTGCACCGCACACACACACATCAGGCTGTGCACCGCACACACACACACATCAGGCTGTGCACCGCACACACACACATCAGGCTGTGCACCGCACACACACACACATCAGGCTGTGCACCGCACACACACACATCAGGCTGTGCACCGCACACACACATCAGGCTGTGCACCACACACACACACATCAGGCTGTGCACCGCACACACACACATCAGGCTGTGCACCGCACACACACACATCAGGCTGTGCACCGCACACACACACATCAGGCTGTGCACCGCACACACACACATCAGGCTGTGCACCACACACACACACATCAGGCTGTGCACCGCACACACACATCAGGCTGTGCACCACACACACACACATCAGGCTGTGCACCGCATACACACACACACACATACATACACACACACACACACACATACACCTATAGTTATATAATATACATTATCCCCCTCATGCACTCTCTTCTCTCCCACTGCACTGTCTCCTCTGCCCCCCAGAACTCCCCTGTCTCTCACCCCCATGAAGTCTCGTTTCTGCCCCCCTGCTGTGTCACCCATGATCTCTTCTCTAGCCCCCCACTCTGTCAGCCGTGGACGCTCTTCTCTAGCCCCCTCCCCCCCTGCTCGCTCTCCCTTCTCACTCGTGCAGCATGCTGTCTCTTCTCCGTGCTGTGATGATTCCAGTGTCCCATACAGAGCTCAGTGCTGTTGTTCGCTGGTGTCAGGTGACATCCCTGCTTCTGACTGTATTCAGAAGCCAGGAGCATGGGAGGCTGCAGTCATCAGAGACAGTGCACGGGGGAGGGGGGTCACAGTTGCCCGGGCACCATACAACATAATGAGCTGAGGACACTGTTGGGCAAACAGCGCTCACGGTGTCCTAGACAGAGAGGGCAGCCCTGTGTTTGTCCAGCACATACAGTGCAGAGATAGCAGCGCACAGGGAGGGGGGCGGGGCTCATCGCACTGTACAGCCCAGCAGGGCGGCAACATGCAGTGGCAGATTTGCATGTCAACATGGGCCTGCCCATGTTGACATGAAATGACCGGAAGTAGCAAAATCACAGCAGGAGCAGTCACATAAGGCTACATGCGCACGCTGCTTCTTTTTCGTGTTCACAAACTGCAGCCAAAACTGCAGCCAAAACTGCAGCCAAAACTGCACCTTGTCAGAGAGAGCCTGGAAATGTCACAAAAAATGTAGGTGCTTTTTTGGTGCATTTTTGCTGCTTTTTTTGGTGCGTTTTTGGCTGCAGTTTTGTCAACAATTGTTTCATGTATTTTTCAGTTCAAACAAGCCCATAAAGCTTGTTGAATTGGAAAAAAAAAAAAATTAGAAATAAATAAATAATTTAAAAAAACGGCGTGCGGTTCCCCCCCAATTTTAATGCCAGCCAGATAAAGCCATACGGCTGAAGGCTGGTATTCTCAGGATGGGGAGCCCCACGTTATGGGGAGCCCCCCAGCCTAACAATATCAGTCAGCAGCCGCCCAGAATTGCCGCATACATTATATGCGACAGTTCTGGGGCTGTACCCGGCTCTTCCCGATTTACCCTGGTGCGTTGGCAAATCGGGGTAATAAGGAGTTATTGGCAGCCCATAGCTGCCACTAAGTCCTAGATTAATCATGTCAGGCGTCTATGAGACACCCTCCATGATTAATCTGTAAATTACAGTGAATAAACACACACACACCCGAAAAATCCTTTATTAGAAATAAAAAACACAAACAAAGTCCCTCATTACCAATTTATTAACCCCGACAAAGCCCTCCATGTCCGGCGTAATCCAGCATGCTCCAGCGTCACTTCCAGCTCTGCTGCATGGAGGTGACCGGAGCAGAATACACCGCCGCTCCGGTCACCTCCATGCAGCTAATGAAGACCGCCGCGCGATCAGCTGAGCTGTCACCGAGGTTACCCGCGGCCACCGCCGAATCCAGCGGTGGCCGCGAGTAACCTCTGACAGCTCAGCTGATCGCGCTACAGCGTGGAGCCGGCGGCAGGAGCGTGGAGCCGACGGCAGGAGCGTGGAGCCGGCGGCAGGAGCCTGGAGCCGGCGGCAGGAGCCTGGAGCCGGCGGCAGGAGCGTGGAGCCGGCCGGCGGCAGGAGCGTGGAGCCGGCCGGCGGCAGGAGCGTGGAGCCGGCCGGCGGCAGGAGCGTGGAGCCGGCCGGCGGCAGGAGCGTGGAGCCCGGGACTTTCAGCGGCGGCGGCGGTGGCGGTGAGAGGGGTCCATCATCTCCCCTGTGCGGGGACCGCGGTACTTCGGGGAGGACGGGGAGGACGGGACTATCAGCGGCGGCAGCAGCGAGAGGGGGATGGACGTTGGCAGCTGAAAACATTGATTTTTCCCTCTTGCTGCCGCCGCCGCTGATAGTCCCGTCCTCCACATCATCTCCCCTGTGCGTGCACGCTGGGGACAGTGGTACTTCGGGGAACACGTGGAGGACGGGACTACCAGCGGCGGCGGCAGCAAGAGGGAAAAATCAATGTTTTCAGCTGCTGATAGTCCCGTCCTCCACATCATCTCCCCTGGGGACAGCGGTACTTCGGGGAACACGTGGAGGACGGGACGGGACCACTTGCCTGACCTCACTTCCTGACAAATCACCTGCGTTTTTGCTAGCAAAAACGCAGGTAAAAGGCAGGTAAAATGCACCACTTTTGATTAGCATGCATTTTTCCTGCGTTTTTGATGCCCTCATTGATTTCAATGGGTGACAAATGTTGACAAAAACGCAGGAAGAATGAACATGGTGCATTTTTTTTGTCACAAACTTTTGACAAAAAAAACGCTGACAAATAAACTGCAGTGTGCGCATGACAAATCTGACTTCTCATAGACTTTGCTGGGAAGTCAGATGTCAGAAAGTTCTGCTGACAAAACTGCAGCCAAAAAAGCAGCAAAAAAGCAGGAAAAAAAGCAGCGTGCGCATGTAGCCTAACCGCTCTGAGCCTGGGGAGAGGGGCTGACAGCAGGGCAGGTAAGTGGTCTCTATCTACTTACCTGCCCCAATGTAGCCCAATAGTGCAAATAATAAAAAAAGCAAAATAAGCCGGATAACCCCTTTAATCCCAATATCCCCATCTGTTGTTGGAGATGTGGAAACACTGGGGGAGACCAACCTCATCCATTGTCACATATTTTAGAGATCGGTCATAAATGTTAGTGTGCGGAATCCTTTACCCTCTTCTGCTGCAGCATTTTAGGCCTTTACCCCTTAGAGCAAAATGACTTAACTGCTCATCTGCGCTGGGATATATGTGTTTAAAGGGTTCAGGGGCTCCGCTCCCTCCACGAGGAGATGCCAGTTGTATTATACAGCCGGTCTCTGTCTCTAACAACAGCGATGACTGTTGTAAACCATCCAGATGCTGCTATCAATCCTCCACAAAAAATACAAGCTCTCAAAGAATGCCATCAACGGAAAAATAGAAATGGCAGAAAATGACAAAACTAATGTCCCATTTTTTTATATTTTTTTATAAATTTTAGGATTTTCTTTTGCTACATAAATAGAAAACAAACTCTTTGCAAGTTTGGTGTCACCATAATCATACTGACCTGGAGAATCTTATCAACAATTTATGATGCAAAAAAAAAAATATATTTTTTTTTTCACCAATTTCATCCCACTGTTTTTCCTGTTATTCAGTACATTGTGTGATAAATTGAATGGAATCATTAAAAAGTACAAATTACAAAGAATCTATATCATTGGAAAAGTAAGAGAATTATAATTTTTGAAAGAAGGTAAAAAATAAAAAAAAGTGCAAAAATTAACCCTCGCCCGCTCCTGAAGGTGAAAATGACCAAAGTAAATCTTGCAGTTTTCTGTTATTTGTCAGGTTATGTGTTTTGTAGGAATTGTATGTATCCCTGTGACATTGACTGTTTTGTTTTTTTTGAGACATCTGTATATTTTATTGATGTATTATAGTCATTCTCCTTTATTTTATTTTGTAATAATAGAGGAAACACCGTTTTCTTCAATTTCATGTGTAACTTTTCTTTTTTTTCAATAAATGAAGTTTTTACTTTTGTGTACGTCTGAATCTATTTCTGCATTTGTTCACATTACATGGATACTACATGCCAATTTTTCAGTCTAGTTTATGGTCTAAAAGGGAACCTGTCATATTGGGAAAAGCTATTTACCTGCAGATATAGGGTTAATCTGGAGGTGAAAAGTATTAGGCCCTGTGCACACGCTCAGTATTTGGTGAGTTTATTACCTCAGTATTTGTAAACCAAAACCACAAGTGGGTAAAAAATCCAGATGTGGTGCCCGTATTTCTATTATACTTTTCCTCTGATTGTTTCTCTCCTGGTTTTGTCTTACAAATACTGAGGTAAAAAACTCACCAAATATTCAACATGTGCACATGGCCTTAATGTCTGGCCTGTCTACCTTACTAAAAGTGCGGCTATAAGTGGAAAATCAGCTTATATCTTCCCTGCAGCTGCTTTCTTTCAGTCATAGGGGCGGTGTAGGAAGCTGTAACAGTCACTGCATTCCATACTGTGTCCGTGGCTGTAATCTCTCCCCAGCACATTGACTGACAGCCTGCTCTCTACACAATCACTGCATATACACGCTGCAGAGCAGGCTGTCAATCAATGTGTTGGGGGAGTAATTACATCCGCAGTCACTGTGTAGTGAGCGGCGACTAAAACAGCTCTCAGTATTACCCTGATAACAGAAAGCGAGCAAATGTAGGAAGGATATAAGTTAATTTTCTCCCTGTAGCCGCTGCTCAAATAAGCCAAGCCTGATCTTAAAAGGGAGGTCTGAAGGCTGAAGAATTTCAGTCTAAATCCCTATCTATTTACTAGAAGGTGGCCCGATTCTAACGCATCGGCTATTCTAGAATTTATTGTGTAGTAAATGTATGATTTTTGTTATATATATCAATGTTGTTGTGTGTAGTTGCCAGTGTTTGTGTAGGGCACTGTAAATGTTCTGGGTGTTGTCTGGGTGGGGGGTGTGTGAGAGCGGTGTTGTATGTGTGTTTCGTTGTGTGTGTTGCGTTGTTTGTGGAGCGCTGTGTGTCTGCAGTGTTGTCTGTGTGTGGTGCTGTGTGTGTTGCGCAGTTTATGTGCGTGTGGGTGTGGGGTGCGTGTGTGTGTTTTGGGGGGAGGTATGTTTTGTGCAATGTGTGTGTTGCGCGGTATGTGCGTATATTTGTGTGTGCCGCGGTGTTTGTGTGTTGTGTGTGTGCGGCGTTGTCTGTGTGTGTGGGTGTCTGTGTAGGGGGGTGTTTGTGGTTCCCAGTGTGTGTGGTGTGTTGTGTGGTGCGTGTGTGGCGGTGTGTGTGTGTTTTGGGGGGAGGTGTGCACCCCCCATCGTGCTCCATCCCCCATGCTGCACACCCCCATTGTGTTCCATCCCCCATGCTGCGCACCCCCATTGTGTTTCATCCCCCCATTCTGGGCACCCCCCATCGTGTTTCATCCCCCCATTCTGGGCACCCCCCATCGTGCTCCATCCCCCCCATGCTGCACCCCCCATCATGCTCCATCCCCCATGCTGCACCCCCCATCGTGCTCCATCCGCCATGCTGCAAACCCCCCATCATGTTTCATCCCCCCATTCTGGGTACCCCCCATCATGGTCCACCCCCCATGCTGCACCCCCCATCGTGCTGCATCCCCCATACTCCATCCCCCATGCTGCAAACCCCTCAGAAAGGAGTATAATAGGAGTATAATGGGAGGAATTGTCCTAGGGGGAGGTGTACAGGTGCCAAACATGTGCGAGGGGCGTGGCCTAGCGGCATAGTGGGGGCGTGGCCTAGCGGCATAGTGCGGGGGCGTGGCCTAGCGGCATAGTGTGAGGGGGCGTGGCCTAGTGCCATAGTGTGAGGGGCGTGGCCTAGCGCCATAGTGTGAGGGGCGTGGCCTAGCGCCATAGTGTGAGGGGGTCTGGCCTAGCGCCATAGTGTGAGGGAGCATGGCCTAGCTGCATAGCGTGAGGGGGTGTGGCCTAGTGCCAGTGTGAGGGGGCGTGGCCTAGCGGTATAGTGTGAGGGGGCATGGCCTAGCAGCATATTACGAGAGGGAGTGGCCTAGCGACATCGTGAGGGGCGTGGCCTTGCAGCATATTGTGAGGGGCGTGGCCTAGCGGCATAGTGTGAGGGGCGTGGCCTAGCAGCATAGTGTCAGGGGCGTGGCCTAGCGACACAGTGTGAGGGGCGTGGCCTAGCGACATAGTATGAGGGGGCGTGGCCTAGTGGCACTGTGTGAGGGGAGTGGCCTAGCAGTACAGCGTGAGGGGCGTAGCCTAGCGACACCGCATGAGGGGGCGTGGCCTAGCGGCACCGCGTGAGAGGCGTGGCCTAGCGGCACCACGTGAGGGGCGGGGCCTAGCGGCACCGCGTACGGGGGCGTGGCCTGGCCAAACGGCCAATCCATGCGGGGGCGGGGCCAGCGGCCAATCCGTGGGGGGGCGGGGCCAGGCAGAGGCCAGTGGCCAATCCGACGGTTGTCACTGTAAGGACACAATTTTGGAGCAAGACAGACAGACAGAATAAGGCAATTATATATATAGATTGCCCTAATCTAAACTAATTTCTAATATGGCTGTTATACAAATTTTCTACCCTTCAATGGCTACATTATCAAAATACTCTAATTTTATTTCCTGTCTGATGATACTTTGTTTTAGTATCCCAGTGCATGCTGCGATACTCAAACAAAGCGTCATCAGGAGGCAGAGGCTGCAATCACTGTCACAACCCCTGCCCTTCCCTGAAACGAAGAATCATCAGCGACGCTTGTTTCAGGGGCTGCTCTGTCCCTCCCTGCTTGCTGTGCACTGTGAGATCTGCATAGTGACTGCATCCGCACTGTTGCCGGCTCAGATCTGTAGAGCTGGCAACACACAGCAGCGCACAGTGTCAGTGCACTCAGAGCTCCCGGCGGCATTCAGAGACCAGCGCTGTTGTACTGAGCTGGGTGGTGGTAAAGAAAGTGAAACATTGATGATGTAAAGAGATTATGTGCGGAGATACTCTGTGTAACAAAGGAAATGTATGAGAAGTTGTGTACCCGCTATCTGCTGTATATAATTGCTATCAAGAGGTTGTGCAGTAAAATAATGTTTTTTAAAGAAAAGGTGTCTCCTTCACTGAACTGGTTAACACCTGGTCCTACCCAGGCGTATCACCTCTGTAGCAAAAGTCCACACATCCAGCCAGGACCCCCTCTTTCATGTAGTATGTTGGGGTGTAAGAAATGACTACATCCCCCACAGCTACCGTCCCGCCCCTTGTTACATTGATAACAGCAAATCTGTGCACTGCCGGGTATTGGACCCCCACCAATTAACTATTAACACCACCAGGTGGTTACTAGAAGCTAGGAACAAAAAAAAAAAGCACCACTCTGTACACTGATTAGTAATGACTGAAGACAATTGAAGTTGATCTGCAGCACCCAGCAGCGGCCACTAAACTTTGTGTGGAGTTAGAGTTGTTGTGTTCCTTGCACTGTTTGCATCCAACCATCAAAGAAAGTGATGACAATTCAAAGAATAAGGGGCACTTTGCACGCTACGACATCGCAGGTGCGATGTCGGTGGGGTCATGTCGAAAGTGACGCTCTTCCGGCGTCGCTCTCGACATCGTAGTGTGTAAAGCCTAGATGATACGATTAACGAGCGCAAAAGCGTCGTAATTGTATCATCGGTGTAGCGTCGGCGAAAACCATAATTACCTTGCTGCAACAGTCCGATGTTGTTCCTCGTTCCTGCGGCAGCACACGTCGCTGTGTGTGAAGTCGCAGGAGCGAGGAACATCTCCTACCTCCTTCACCGCGGCTCCTGTCGGCTATGCGGAAGGAAGGAGGTGGGCGGGATGTTTACGTCCCGCTCATCTCCGCCCCTCCGCTTCTATTGTCCGCCTGTCGGTGACGTCACTATGACGCCGCATGGGCCGCCCCCTTAGTAAAGAGGCGGGTCGCCGGCCAGAGCGACGTTGCAGGGCAAGGTGAGTGCATATGAAGCTGGCGTAGCGATAATTTTCGCTACAACAGCTATCACCACATATTGCAGCTGCGACAGGGGCGGGGACTATCGCACTCGGCATCGCAGCAACGGCTTGCGATGTCGTAGTGTGCAAAGTACCCCTAAGTCATCAATATAAAGAGCCAAGACTTTTTCTCTGAAATATTGTTCACAAATTTGTCTTAATCGTTGTTAATGTGCACTTCTCCTTTGCCGAGATCCATCCACCTCACAGGTTTGGCATATCAAGATGTTGATTAGACAGCATGATTATTCCACAGGTGTGCCTTAGGCTGGCTGCAATAAGAGGCCACTCTGAAATGTGCAGTTTTACATTATTGGGGGGGGGGGGCAGAAGGTCAGAAAATCATTCAGTATATAGTGTGACCACCATTTACCAGTCTGCCATCTTCCCTGTACCCATCCTGATATTATATGACCCCGATCCTAGTATTACATGGTCCCCATCTTAGTATTACATGGTCCCCATCCTGGTATTACATGACCCCTATTCTGGAATTACATTGCAACATTCTAGTATTACATGGCCCCATACTGGGATTATATTTCCCCATCCTGGTATTATATGGCCCCATCCTGGTATTACATGGCCCCATTCTGATATTACATGGCACCATTCTGAAATTACATGGACCCATCCTGGTATTACATAAACCTATCCTGGTACATATGATACCCCATCATGCTGCACACAGTAAAAAAATAACAATTATACTCACCTTCCCTCCACTCCCCTGGTGTCCTACTCTAATGCTGGCAACTGCCTTAAGCGTGTAAGTGGCGCAGCGTATGATGTCACTGCCATGCACGCCCACTTACACCTGCGTCAGCTGCAGGCATATTCGCTGCTCCCCATACCTGGGACTATGGGCATGGAGAGCAGTGAATATTTGTTCTCTTTAACAGCAGACTGTGATCGCCCAGCAGCTGCAGATAGACGGTGGATGGGTGATCACGTGTGCTGCTATTAAAGAAAATTAATATTCACTGCTACCCATACCCATAATCCTGCTCCCTTCTCAACACCGGTTTCAGTGCAAAGATGTGGGTGAGATGAGGGGTGTGGGGAGCAGGGAATATGCAATTTCTTAAGCAGCCTCAGCGCCAGCCGTTGCCTCTTGTGACGCTGCGCCACTGCAGTTTGCAGTGCAGAGACCCGACAGATCTCTGAGCTGTAATGCATTTCAGCTGGATGTGCCCTCGGATTCACATCAAGGGGAAGCATGCGCTGAGGTCGGTGAGCCCCTGCACCCCGAGCCAGGTCACGACCCCTGCAACTGCAATCGTTCCGCCCCTCCTGGTGGACATTGCTGAAGTCATCTTACCAAATTGCATGCTCCCTCAAAATTTGAGACATCTGTAGCATTATGCTGTGTGATAAAATATGCCCATTTTAGAGTGGTCGTTTATTGTGGCCAGCCTAAGGCACACCTGTGCAATAATCATGCTGTCTAATCAGCATCTTGACATGCCATACTTGTGAGGTGGATGGATTATCTGGGCAAAGGAGAAGTGCTCATGAACACAGATTTAGACAAATTTGTGAACAATATTTGCATTTACATTTTTGTTCATATGTATTTGTCACGCTCCCCGGCTCCCCTGCTAGGCTCCCCGGCTCCCCTGCCATGCTCCCCGGCTCCCCTGCCTTGCTTACCGGCTCCCCTGCCACGCTTCCCCGCTCTCAGGTCGCGCTCCGCCGCTCCCGTGCCAGGTTTCCCGGTCCCCCGCTCCACAGCCTTCCTGCTCCATCGCCTGCGGTCCCCAGGCAGCCCGGTCCCCGCTCCCGGCGCCCGTCGGCAACTCGGCCCCAGCCCGGCTCTCCTGCCTCCTGTTCACCGCTCCCTGCTCTGGCTTCTGGCACCCGGGCCTCGCGCATGCGCATTAGGGCGCGCGCGCGGTCATTGACCCTCTCTTAAAGGGCCAGTGTCCTCCAACAGGATATTGAAGAATCAGGTACAGGGTATATAGGGGAATCCTTTCCAAGTGGGCGGGGCCTGTTCTTCGTGTTTTGCTAAGCTAGGAGTCAGGTCTCCTTGTGTCTTGCGGTATACTTACCTATCTCTCTCCTAGAGCCGCTCCTGCCTCGCCATCCGGTCCTGACGATTCCCGAACCCCGAACGGTGACTGTCCGCCATCCCGTCAGTCCATACCATCTCTGATCCCTGTGGTGACCCGTCTTCTCGCTCCGTCGGTTCCGGACTCTGCCTGACAACATCTCGGCCTCCGAACCTGAGCTCCGTCACCCGGACTACCTTCGGTGACTCCGTGGTCCCAGGGACTTCTACACTCCACTCCTTTGAACGAACTGTCCTGCTACCTGTAGTGCTCTGGCTACCGGACCCCTTGCCTTCAGTGAGGTGTTCGGCCCAGTGGATCCACCTCCTGGGTCTGCCCGTCCACCTGGCCCTAACAGTATTGTAGTTTATCAATTTATTCTCCCGCTAGGAGGCAGCGATGTTCGGCCATCCGGCTTCAGCAGCACAGTCTCTGATAACATTAGAAAGAGATTATTGTTCCATCATGTGCTTGGCCGGGGAGCTTTTGGATCGGTCCTGCTGGCGGAGGATCCATTTACCCGCAAAGACTTTGCAGTTAAGATCATTCGCAAAAGAGCTGTGCTTGCTGCTGGTGAGGAATTTGCGATGGTGGAGCAACGAGTTTTACAGCTGGCATCTGGGAGCCCCTTCCTTGTCCACGCAGACTTTGCTTTCCAGACCAATGTAAGATATTCACGATTTATAGGAGTTTTCTGCTTGCATTTATAAGATAGAAATAGGAAGGGATACTTATAAAAGAAAAGAATAAAGCATACTTACCCCATAATGAGCTCACTCCTGTATTGCTGCTGCTCTGACTGTCTCCACCAGACTGAAGGACATGAGGTCAAGACCACCAATCATATGACCACTCAGGCCACTGACTGGCTTCAGGGTGATGTGAGTCATCTCTTCCAGCCTGCTGGAGATGGTCCGAGCAATAGCACTCAAGCGACACTCTATGATGTACAGCTTAAAGGGAATCTATCAGGACCCCTATGGCCTCCAGCCCAGCTGCATTTACTTATGTACAACTAATTTCCCCATCTAACCAGCCCTGTATAATGTTATTTTTTTAAATAATTGTTTAAAAAACCTCCTCTTTTCCTACACTAATTAAGGCTTTGACTAGTCGATGGGGCGTTAGTTTCTCCAGACCAGTCGGTCCCTTTGTATCACACCCCTGTGGGCATGATAACATGATTTGCACAAGTCACTGTCATCGCCAATATCTGCAAATCTTGTACATGCACACAGTTCAATTCTGAAGCGTCACTGCGCCTTTGTAGTCAGGTGTACTCTTCCCTGCTTCAGAGGCGCACTGTGGATGACCGGAAGATCAGAAAACCCATCACATACACTGAGGAGCCTTAAGCGGGCTTTACACGCTACGATATCGTTAATGAATTATCGTCGGGGTCACGGTGTTTGTGACGCACATCCGGTGTCATTAACGATATCGCAGTGTGTGACACTTATGAGCGACCTTAAGCAATCGCAAAAGCGGTCAAAATCGTTTGCCGTGGAGAGGTCGTCCTGAAACAAAAAAATGTTTTCTGCTTATTGGTGATGCTGTTCCTCGTTCCTGCGGCACCACACATCGCTGTGTGACACCGCAGGAGCGAGGAACATCTCCTTACCTGCCTCCACTGGCAATGCAGAAGGAAAGAGGTGGGCCCCTCCGCTTCTATTGGACGCCTGCCGTGTGACGTTGCTGTGATGCCGAACGAACCGCCCCCTTAGAAAGGAGGCGGATCGCCGGCCAGAGCGACGTCTCAGAGCAGGTATGTGCGTGTGATACTGCCGAAGCGATAATGTTCGCTACGGCAGGGATCACCAGATATCGGCCGTACGACGGGGGCGGGTGCTATCATGCTCGACATCGCCAGCAAATGCTAGCGATATCGCAGCGTGTAAAGCCCGCTTTAGAACAGTTGGAGATCTTATTTCTAATCTTTGGTGGAGTGTTGGAATCGGTGTTTAGAGAGAGTGGCTGTAAAACCAGCCGTGCTGACAGATGGGCGCTTCACTTGCTTGATCCCGGCTTTTCTAAGGCTATGTGAATGCTGCTGGGTTGGATGGCATAGGGGACCTGAAATGTTACCTTTAATGAGTACCATAAACTGAAGTATCATGAGGACTGATATTTTAACCCCTTAACGACCGCGGACAGTAATATTACGTCCTAGCGGTCATAATGTTACTGCCTGCGGTCTGCTGACGGCAGCATGCCATGATCGGCGCACATCTCAGCTGATTTTCACAGCTGAGATGTGTGCCTGCCAGGCACGAGCAGAATCGTTATCTGCTCGTGTCGTTTAACCCCTTAAATGGCACTGCAATAAATAAAAAGTTATGTCTCTCATAAGAAGAATGGCGAAAAAAAAACGGAAAGCGAAAAATCGGCCGGTCGTGAAGGGGTTAAAAATATATAGCAGGGGTCACATTGAACCTCCTTCATAAAATCTGTTTGCTAGTCAAACTGATCTTGTTACCTTTAACAATTAATTCAAGAATGAGTTTTAGTTTATAGAGTAAACTGAGCTCTGATTGGTTGGTATGTGTAATAAGGCACTTTTTTATATTTTTATACAGTATTAGCTGTAATACCAGGTGTGGCCCGGGATAGTAACTGTCTCTCTGTCTCTCTCCTTCTCTTCCAGTCTCTGTGTGTCTCTCTCTCTCTATGTCTCTGTCTGTCTGTCTCTTTGCCTGTCTGTATGTCTCTCTGTCTGTCTATCTTTGTATCTTTTTGTCTGTATCTGTCTGTCTTTCTCTATCTATATGTCTATCTGTCTGTCTCTGTCTGTCTCTGTCTGTTTCCCTGTCTGTGTCTGTATTTTTTTGTCTGTCTGTCTGTATCTGCCTATCTGTCTATCTCTCTGTATCTTTCCCGGTCTGTCTCTGTCTGTCTATGTGTGTGTCTCTCTCTATCTCTCTGTCTGTCTGTCTCTGTGTCTGTCTGTCTGTCTCTGTCTGTCTGTTTCTGTGTGTCTGTCCGTCTCTATCTGTTTCTGTGTGTCTGTCTCTCTGTGTGTCTGTCTGTTTCTTTCCCTGTCTGTCTGTCTCTTTCCCTGTCCGTCTGTCTATTTCTCTATCTCTCTGTCTGTGTTTGTCTTTTTGTATGTCTGTCTATTTCTCTGTCTGTATCTTTCCCTGTCTGTCTCTTACTCTGTCTGTATCTTTCCCTATCTGTCTCTTTCCCTGTCTATCTGTATCTTTCACTATCTGTCTATTTCCCTATCTGCCTCTGTCTACCGGCCTCTGTCTGTCTCTTTCTTCGTCGCTCTATTGGGAGACCCAGACGATTGGGTGTATAGCACTGCCTCCGGAGGCCACACAAAGCAATTACACTAAAAAGTGTAAGGCCCCTCCCCTTCTGGCTATACACCCCCAGTAGGATCACTGGCTCACCAGTTTTCTGCTTTGTGCGAAGGAGGTCAGACATCCACGCATAGCTCCACTGTTTGTAGTCAGCAGTAGCTGCTGGCTATATCGGATGGAAGAAAAGAGGGCCCATATGGGGCCCCCAGCATGCTCCCTTCTCACCCGCGGTGGTGCTTGTAAGGTTGAGGTACCTATTGCTGGTACAGAGGCTGGAGCCCACATGCTGTTTTCCTTCCACATCCCCTGGAGGGCTCTGTGGAAGTGGGATCTTGCCGGCCCCCAAGCCCTGGGGCCGGGCTCCATCCACAGACCCATAGAACCTGCTGGATTTGGAGCGGGAGTGCCGTTCAGGGACAAGGCCCTGCAACTTTCAGGTACTCTGTGTCCCCGGCAGGCACGGACACTCTCAGGCTTGCTGAGCGTTATAGTGCGCCGGGGACAGTAGCGCTGTGCGCCGGGGTTAGGTCACTGCAGCTTTGCTGAGTGACGTTTCATGTTGGGAACTACTGCGCCGACCGCTCCTGGAGCGGCGGCGCAGCTGCGACTTGTAGTGCGCCGGGGACTTTGCGCCGACCGCGCTTTTACGGTGGCGGCGCTTCTAACTTTAGCCCCCGGCTTCTGCGGCCTAGTGCCGCTTCGTTCCCGCCCCCACCCTGTCAATCAGGGTAGGGGAGAGACGCTGCTCAATTAACAGCGCCGAGGGCTGGAGCTTTATTTACATGCTCCAGCCCTCTCACTAGGCACAGGGAGAAGCAGACTTCCCGCTCTTCGTCGGTGTACGCCCAGGGCCCGCCCCCCCTCTCCACAAGGACGCCGGCAGCCATTACACATGCGGTCTGGCTGGGGAGAGGCAGCAGGCTCTGGGAGACCCAGACTAGAGGGATTTCTGGCGTCCACACACCGCTCCTAAGCGGGCGGTAAGCAGCACAGTAGTGCTGGCCCCTCTAGTGCCTCAGTGTTATATTAGTGTACTTTTTTCTTGGTACCATATATATATATATATTTATATAGTGCACTGTAAGGTCGCTTCTTGGCTGGACACCCTGTACTGCTCTGAGGAGGCAGCAACATGTCATCCGCAAAACGCAAGGGTGCCAAGGCACAGGCTGTGTACACTGTTTGTACTGCATGTGGGGCTAATCTACCAGCAGGCTCCAACGACTCTCATTGTGTGCAATGTTCAGTCCCAGTGGCACTTCGTCAGCCAGAGCCTATTGTGGTGGTAGCCCAGGCAGAGGCGCCTGTGAACCCTGCCCCGGTGACGGGGACAGACTTTGCAGTTTTTGCTGATAAAATGTCTGTGACTATGGCAAAAATCCTGGAGACCTTGCAGTCCAGGCCAGTTGCTCAGACCATGGACACTGCTGTGTCTATGCTCTCCGGTCCCCCTCAGTTGGAACTAATCCGTACTTCAGGGGGGTCTCAAGCATCACAGGCTGAAGTCTCTGACTCAGATGACAGTCCCAGGCAGCCTAAGCGAGCTCGCTGGGAAAGACCCTCCACGTCTTCACACTGTTCAGGGTCTCAGCGACAAGAGTCTCTCTGTGATGAGACTGAGGACGGTGACCAGGAGTCTAATCCTGAGGCCCCTCTCAATCTGGATGCCCCTGATGGTGACGCCATGGTTAATGACCTTATATCGGCAATTAATAGGCTGTTGGATATTTCTCCCCCAGCCCCTTCTGCAGAGGAGGCAGCTGCACAGCAGGAGAAGTTCCATTTCCTATATCCCAAGCGTAAATTAAGTGCTTTTTTGGACCACTCTGACTTCAGAGAATCGATCCAGAAACACGACGCTCATCCAGACAAGCGTTTCTCTAAACGTTCTAAGGATACCCGTTATCCTTTTCCCTCTGAGGTGGCCAAACGCTGGACCCAGTGTCCAAAGGTGGATCCCCCAATTTCCAAGCTTGCGGCTAGATCCATAGTCGCAGTAGAGGATGGCGCTTCACTTAAAGATGCCAACGACAGACAGATGGACCTTTGGTTGAAATCTGTCTATGAATCTATCGGCGCGTCGTTTGCTCCAGCATTCGCGGCCGTGTGGGCACTCCAAGCTATTTCAGCTGGTTTAGCACAGGTGGATGCTTTCATACATCCAGCAGTGCCGCAAGTGGCGTCCCTAACTTCGCAAATGTCTGCGTTTGCGACCTATGCTATCAATGCTGTCCTAGAATCTACGAGCCGTACCGCTATGGCGTCCGCCAATTCTGTGGTTTTGCGCAGAGCCTTGTGGTTAAAGGACTGGAAAGCAGATGCTGGTTCCAAAAAATGCTTAACCAGCTTGCCATTATCTAGAGACAGACTGTTTGGTGAGCCATTGGCTGAAATCATAAAACAGTCCAAGGGTAAGGACTCTTCCTTACCACAGCCCAGAGCAAGTAAACCTCAACAGAAAAAGTGGCAGTCGAGGTTTCGGTCCTTTCGAGGCTCGGGCAAGGCCCAATTCTCCTCGTCCAAAAGGACTCAGAAAGAACAAGGGAGCTCAGATTCCTGGCGGGCTCACTCACGCCCCAGGAAAACAAATGGAGGAACCGCTTCCAAAGCGGCTACCTCATGACTTTCGGCCTCCTCCCTCCGCATCCTCGGTCGGTGGCAGGCTCTCCCGCTTTTGCGACATTTGGCTGTCACAGGTCAAAGACCGGTGGGTAACAGACATTCTGTCTCGCGGGTACAGAATCGAGTTCAGTTCTCGGCCTCCACTTCGGTTCTTCAGAACCTCCCCACACCCCAACCGAGCAGATGCCCTGCTGCAGGCGGTGGACTCTCTAAGAGCAGAAGGAGTTGTGATCCCTGTCCCCCCTCACGAACGGGGGCGAGGATTTTACTCCAATCTCTTTGTGGTTCCAAAAAAGGACGGCTCCTTCCGTCCTGTTCTGGACCTAAAACTGCTCAACAAGCATGTGAACGCCAGGCGGTTCCGGATGGAATCCCTCCGCTCAGTCATTGCCTCAATGTCTCAAGGAGATTTCCTAGCATCAATAGACATCAAAGATGCTTATCTCCACGTGCCGATTGCTACAGAGCACCAATGCTTTCTACGCTTCGTGATAGGAGACGACCATCTTCAGTTCGTAGCTCTGCCATTTGGTCTGGCGACAGCCCCTCGGGTGTTCACCAAGATCATGGCGGCAGTGGTAGCAGTCTTGCACTCTCACGGACACTCTGTGATCCCTTACTTGGACGATCTACTGGTCAAGGCACCCTCTCAAGAGGCATGCCAACTCAGCCTGAATGTTGCACTGGAGACTCTCCAGGCGTTCGGGTGGATCATCAACTTCCCAAAGTCAAATCTGTCACCGACCCAATCACTAACGTATCTTGGCATGGAGTTTCATACTCTATCAGCGATAGTGAAGCTTCCGCTGGACAAGCAGCGGTCTCTACAGACTGGGGTGCAGGCTCTCCTTCAAAGTCAGCCGCACTCCTTAAGACGCCTCATGCACTTCCTCGGGAAGATGGTGGCGGCAATAGAGGCGGTTCCGTTTGCGCAGTTTCATCTGCGTCCACTTCAATGGGACATTCTCCGCCAATGGGACGGGAAGTCAACATCCCTGGACAGGAAAGTCTCCCTTTCCCAGACGGCCAAAGACTCTCTGCAGTGGTGGCTTCTTCCCACCTCATTATCACAGGGAAGATCCTTCCTACCACCGTCTTGGGCGGTGGTCACGACAGATGCGAGTCTGTCAGGGTGGGGAGCAGTCTTTCTCCACCACAGGGCTCAGGGTACGTGGTCTCAGCAGGAGTCCACCCTTCAGATCAATGTTCTGGAAATCAGAGCAGTGTATCTTGCCCTACTAGCCTTCCAGCAGTGGCTGGAAGGAAGGCAGATCCGAATTCAGTCGGACAACTCCACAGCGGTGGCATACATCAACCACCAAGGGGGGACACGCAGTCGGCAAGCCTTCCAGGAAGTCCGGCGGATTCTGATGTGGGTGGAAGCCACAGTCTCCACCATATCCGCGGTTCACATCCCCGGCGTAGAAAACTGGGAAGCAGACTTCCTCAGTCGCCAGGGCATGGACGCAGGGGAATGGTCCCTTCACCCAGACGTGTTTCAGGGAATCTGTCGCCGCTGGGGGGTGCCGGACGTCGACCTAATGGCGTCACGGCACAACAACAAGGTCCCAACCTTCATGGCACGGTCTCGCGATCAAAGAGCGCTGGCGGCAGTCGCCCTAGTGCAAGATTGGTCGCAGTTCCGGCTCCCTTATGTGTTTCCACCTCTGGCACTCTTGCCCAGAGTGCTACGCAAGATCAGATCCGATTGCAGCCGCGTCATACTTGTCGCCCCAGACTGGCCGAGGAGGGCGTGGTATCCGGATCTGTGGCAGCTCACGGTCGGCCAACCGTGGGCACTCCCACACCGACCAGACTTACTGTCCCAAGGGCCGTTTTTCCATCGGAATTCTGCGGCCCTGAACCTGACTGTGTGGCCATTGAGTCCTGGATCCTAACGTCTTCAGGATTGTCCCAAGGTGTCGTTGCCACCATGAGACAGGCTAGGAAGCCCACGTCCGCTAAGATCTACCACAGAACGTGGAGGATATTTTTATCCTGGTGCTCTGCTCAGGGAGTGTCTCCCTGGCCATTTGCATTGCCTACCTTTCTTTCTTTCCTGCAATCTGGGTTAGAAAAAGGTTTGTCGCTCGGCTCCCTTAAAGGTCAGGTCTCGGCGCTATCCGTCTTTTTTCAGAGGCGTTTGGCACGCCTTCCTAAGGTGCGCACGTTCCTACAGGGGGTTTGCCATATCGTACCCCCGTACAAGCGGCCGTTAGATCCATGGGATCTGAACAGGGTACTAGTTGCCCTCCAGAAGCCGCCCTTCGAGCCTCTGAAGGAGGTTTCACTTTCTAGACTATCACAGAAAGTGGCTTTTCTGGTAGCGATCACATCTCTTCGGAGAGTGTCTGAGCTGGCAGCACTATCATCCAAGGCTCCCTTCCTGGTCTTCCACCAGGACAAGGTTGTGCTGCGTCCTATTCAGGAGTTTCTCCCGAAGGTGGTATCCTCTTTTCATCTTAATCAGGATATCTCTTTGCCTTCGTTTTGTCCTCATGCAGTTCATCGGTATGAGAAGGATTTACATTTGTTAGATCTGGTGAGAGCACTCAGAATCTACATTTCCCGCACGGCGCCCTTGCGCCGTTCGGATGCACTCTT
The DNA here is from genome assembly GCF_048569485.1 of Anomaloglossus baeobatrachus. Lineage (NCBI taxonomy): Eukaryota > Metazoa > Chordata > Amphibia > Anura > Aromobatidae > Anomaloglossus > Anomaloglossus baeobatrachus. The sequence continues at coordinate 75,738,679 of NC_134357.1, forward strand.
TGTCCTGGTCGCTGGTAAGCGCAAAGGGTCGCAGGCTTCTAAAGCCACCCTGGCTCGATGGATCAAAGAACCAATTCTTGAAGCCGTCCGCTCTGCTGGGCTTCCGGTTCCATCAGGGCTGAAGGCCCATTCTACCAGAGCCGTGGGTGCATCCTGGGCATTACGACACCAGGCTACGGCTCAACAGGTGTGCCAGGCAGCTACCTGGTCGAGTCTGCACACTTTCACCAAACATTATCAGGTGCATACCTATGCTTCGGCGGACGCCAGCCTAGGTAGAAGAGTCCTGCAGGTGGCAGTTGCCTCCCCGTAGGGGAGGGCTGTCTTGCAGCTCTAACATGAGGTATTTCTTTACCCACCCAGGGACAGCTTTTGGACGTCCCAATCGTCTGGGTCTCCCAATAGAGCGACGAAGAAGAAGGGAATTTTGTTACTTACCGTAAATTCCTTTTCTTCTAGCTCTTATTGGGAGACCCAGCACCCGCCCTGTTGTCCTTCGGGATTGTTGGTTTGTTTGCGGGTACACATGTTGTTCATGTTGAACGGTTTTCAGTTCTCCGATGTTACTCGGAGAGAATTTGTTTAAACCAGTTATTGGCTTTCCTCCTTCTTGCTTTTGCACTAAAACTGGTGAGCCAGTGATCCCACTGGGGGTGTATAGCCAGAAGGGGAGGGGCCTTACACTTTTTAGTGTAATTGCTTTGTGTGGCCTCCGGAGGCAGTGCTATACACCCAATCGTCTGGGTCTCCCAATAAGAGCTAGAAGAAAAGGAATTTACGGTAAGTAACAAAATTCCCTTCTTCCCTGTCTGTGTCTGTCTGTTTGCCTCTTTCCCTGTCTGGCTCTTTCCCTATCTGTCTCTTTCCCTGTCTGCCTCTTTCCTTGTCTGCCTGTCTCTGTCTGCCTCTTTCCCTGTTTTACTCTGTCTGTTTCTTTCCCTGTCTCTCTCTTTCCCTGTCTATCTCTATCTCTCTGTCTGTCTCTTTCCCTGTCTGTCTCTTTTGTATAGACCAAAGGACCAAAAAACCCCTTTAAAAATACTTTATATTTTATTTAATACTTGTTAAAACATACCCCAAACAAACACAAAACACATATAGACGGGACATAAATTCCAATAACCGCCAGGAAAGTAAAGGACCCCTTCACTCAGGAGGTCACGCTGGCTAGCACCAGAAAAAGGGAAAATGCACGTCCCTAGTACATAACAATAAATACTGCCTATTGAAACAGTCAGATTGTATATAAATATCCAATCTAGATTGGTTTGAAACAGTCAGATAGTGTATGAATATCCAATCCGGATTTAGAAGGTGCAACCAGGGTATGGCCAAACGAACCCTATGAAGGCCCTGCCTTACCGCGGAGGTTGGCACCCTAAACCTAAGCGCTGTGGCGCCCCCACTCAACGAAGACTCACCCTGCTTTCCCTTCGCTGGTCTTATTGTGCAGCTAGTCTGGGAAGGAGGAAGTGAGGGACGGTTGCACTTCGCAGAAAATACTCAAGGGAAATCTCATACAATCATAACAATAGAACAGTCTTCAATTAAATAGTATAGAGTGTTACAAGTGGACCATACCAACAGTATTTATAAAGCTTCAAAAATTGGCACACCAATAGTTACTGTGGTGCCTACATATACCACTCACGTATCTCTACACATGCACAAGACAAAGGTGGTAAGTCAAATGTGCCTACAATATAAAGAACCCTTGGAAAGACCTCCTAGGTTCCATAAACTACTCAAATGAGCACCCTCAATTCCAGAAAGAAGGAGATAGTCACAATTTCGCATGACAAGACAAAGGCAATGCCTAAAATGTCCTAAATAGAATCTCCTAATGACCCATTGATCACGTACCAAAAGCTCCCTCCACAAAAAGTTTTTTGGGAGACGCCGGATTACAAGTCCTACACGTGGCAAACTGCAGCCAGATTTTTTACCCTAATAGGGAGCCCCTGATGAACCCCGATGTGACTTGCGACCGGGGGGAAACGCGTTGGGCAGTGCTTTGGTGGTGTCAATTTGGACCCTGATGTATTTACATCCGTCATAGGACTTCTATGATTAAGCTAAGTACTATGCTTACATCTTACAATGTCTGTTATGGTTATGTGGACCTTAGTAACTAGCTCATAATCCACTGCATGTATCACCTTCTGTGAAGTTCATTTTGCCTTCTATGAAAGTGTCTACAATATCTTATTTGCCTTCTGTGAAGTGTGCACCCTATGTCTATTTAACTATACGGACTGTTGTCTCCCAAAAAACTTTTTGTGGAGGGAGCTTTTGGTACGTGATCAATGGGTCATTAGGAGATTCTATTTAGGACATTTTAGGCATTGCCTTTGTCTTGTCATGCGAAATTGTGACTATCTCCTTCTTTCTGGAATTGAGGGTGCTCATTTGAGTAGTTTATGGAACCTAGGAGGTCTTTCCAAGGGTTCTTTATATTGTAGGCACATTTGACTTACCACCTTTGTCTTGTGCATGTGTAGAGATACGTGAGTGGTATATGTAGGCACCACAGTAACTATTGGTGTGCCAATTTTTGAAGCTTTATAAATACTGTTGGTATGGTCCACTTGTAACACTCTCTATACTATTTAATTGAAGACTGTTCTATTGTTATGATTGTATGAGATTTCCCTTGAGTATTTTCTGCGAAGTGCAACCGTCCCTCACTTCCTCCTTCCCAGACTAGCTGCACAATAAGACCAGCGAAGGGAAAGCAGGGTGAGTCTTCGTTGAGTGGGGGCGCCACAGCGCTTAGGTTTAGGGTGCCAACCTCCGCGGTAAGGCAGGGCCTTCATAGGGTTCGTTTGGCCATACCCTGGTTGCACCTTCTAAATCCGGATTGGATATTCATACACTATCTGACTGTTTCAAACCAATCTAGATTGGATATTTATATACAATCTGACTGTTTCAATAGGCAGTATTTATTGTTATGTACTAGGGACGTGCATTTTCCCTTTTTCTGGTGCTAGCCAGCGTGACCTCCTGAGTGAAGGGGTCCTTTACTTTCCTGGCGGTTATTGGAATTTATGTCCCGTCTATATGTGTTTTGTGTTTGTTTGGGGTATGTTTTAACAAGTATTAAATAAAATATAAAGTATTTTTAAAGGGGTTTTTTGGTCCTTTGGTCTATACACTTGATCCCTCCCCTACATATAAGTTTTTTTTGGTCTTTTTCCTGTCTGTCTCTTTCCCTGTCTGTCTTTTCCCTGTCTGTCTTTTCCCTGTCTGTCTCTATCTCACTGTCTCTTTCCCTGTCTGTCTCTATGCGTTTCGCCACAGAAATTAAATTAGCTCACACATAAGCTTCTTATACTAAGAATGTCCTTCGTTTCTATAGCAACCAATCACATCTTCTATTAATGACCTGTAGTTCCCTGTTCCTTTGACTTTAATAAAGGGAGATATTTTGGAGAGTAACTGTAAAGTGCGGGGTTAAATTTTCCCATCAAAACATAGCCTATGACGTTCTTTGAGTCACATGGGGTGTCTGTGCAAAATTTCGTGATTCTAAATGCGATGGTGCAGATTCCTTTAGTGGACATACATATACGCACACACACGCACACACACACAGACACACACACACAAACACACACACACACACACACATACATACACTCATCTTTATATATTAGATTGTGCAAAAATTTTAGGTACTGAAGTACTGAAAAAATGCTAAAAAGTTAGAATGAAATTAAAATGTTAAAATTTTTCTTTTTTTTATTAACTAAATGAAAAGTGAATAAACAAAAGAGAAATCTAATTTGGTGAGACCGTCCTTTGCCATCAAAATAGCATCAAAGCATCAATTCTTCTAGATATAAACAACATAACAAAATAGTATTAGGCCTACAAGTACAACTTTATTGAAGATAAAATTAAAACAAATCATATAGTATAAAGATGGTACCACAAGGAAATGTACGTTGGGGTGGAGGGGATGGAAGGAACTTGTATTACAACTATTGTAAGTAGTTTACTTGAATCCTAATTATGTTCTAATGGATCATTCTTAGGTGTTCACTATACATAGCTTGCTTTCAATTCATGTCCTCTGGATACTTATCTTATCGCCCTCTGAGCTCCCCCTGCTGGGCACTTACTGAATATCCTTAGAATTCATTAAAGTACACTTATTGTGCAGTAATGGGTTATCTCACTTAGATCTCCCCCTGTTGGGCATTGCTTGTACTATTGCATAGTATTCACATAATATCAACAGAAATATATATATATATATATATATATATATATATATATACATATATATTCCAGTGATAGTTATTGTTGTGTAATCATGTGAGTCTATATATGTATGTGATCTATAGCTGCTATTTGTATATTTATATTTTCCATTCATCCCCCATATGTTGTGGTACCATCTTTATACTATATGATTTGTTTTAATGTTATCTTCAATAAAGTTGTACTTTTTGGCCTTATACTATTTTGTTTTGTTGTTTATATCTTAATTTAGTTCATCGCCCTATATATGAGTCATAAAGGGTATGCTGTGTTGAATCTATTCTTCTAGGTAACTTGTACATAATTCCTGAAGGAACTTGGCAAGGAGGTTGTTCCAAATATCTTGGAGAACTAACCCCTGATTCTGTGGATGGAGCTTGTGGAAATCCTTCTGTCTCTTCATATAATTCCCGACAGACATGACGCTCTGTGGAGCCATACCATTAAGTCTTTGGTCTTTTCTACTATGACGTTAGTTTTTAGTGACATGGCCTGTGTTTGGGGTCATTATCCTGCTGGAGAATAAATTGGAGCCAATCAGACGCCTCCCTGATGGTACTGGATGGCCAGGCTCAGATTGGGGAATAGGGGAATACCCCGGTGGGCCCCTGTGCCGGAATGAGCCACTCAGCCCCAATATGAGCAGAATGTGGCCCCATTACAGTATTCACTATGTACAGAAAAAACAGTATCTCATCGTTCACTCAACAAACTACCCAGTGCATTATTACATAGAAGTACAGATAAATCTGTGAATGAGGCTGACTGCACAGTGGCCCCTAGAGTCAGCATTACTAGGGGGCTCTTGGCAGCTCAGTTCGACACTGTGCATGGCAGATAAGTATCTGCCTATATTTCCCAGCACTGAGGACTGCAGCAAAAAAATGACACCTTCAACTCTGCCTGAAATGATAAGAATTGGGGTGCAGGAAATTGGTAGCAGATGTTTTGGGCTGATAAGTTAAAACCATCCTAACTTTTGAGTCAGAAATTTACAAAACCCTAAACATTTAGCTGTAACAGAATGCAGAAGGCTGGAGAGCGGCACAATGATGAGTGAGCATGGTGGAGGGTCCTTGCAATTCTTGGGTTCCATTTCAGCAAACAGAGTTGGGGATTTGGTCAAGATCATTAGTGTCTTCAATGTTGAGATATTCAAGCAGATATTTATTCATCATGTAGTACCTCAGGAACGCGTCTGATTGACTCCACATTTATTCTGCAGTAGGGATGAGCAAACCAAATGGTAACGTTCGTAGTTCATATCGGACACCTAGTGTCCGAGGCTCTTGAACTTGAACATGGATTTCTCATGGAAGTCCGTGTGCAAATCGAGAGTTTGGATGCTGAAAAAAGTTTTTTTGAAAGGCTGCAGCACATCCAATCCCACAAGCTTTTGGCACAAGGAAAATGCTTGGACGCTGTTAGGGACAAAATAAATAAATAATTATTAAAAATTACGTGGGGCCCCCCTTTTTTCATAACTAGCACAGGTAAAACAGACAGCTGCAGCCCTTAGCTTTTTACTTTATCTTGGGTGGCTATCACACCAATGAGACATTCCATGCCTGCCACTGACTGGGAGTGACCTATGGAACCTTGTTCTCAGATTTGATGGACATCATGGGACATTACACCATTGTATTACGTCGGAACATTGAGGATTTATTTTAAATTGGTGAACAAGGTAATCTGGGGAGTCTTTATTCACCATTGGATCACATTAGAACTTCAAGGATTTTATTAAATTAATAAACTGGTGAAACAGGGAGTATGGGGGAGTCGTTATTCAAATAAACTATTTTTTCCTGTGTGTTTTTTTAACTTTACATTTGCCGGATTAGAAATGGGGTGGGGGGGTGTCTGCTAGGCGCCTATCCATTACTAATCCCTGGGCTTGATGTCAGCTGTCAGTTCACAGCTGACATCAACCACAAAAATATTACCCTGATTGCCACCGCATCAGGGCAATTGGGAAGAGCCAGGCAAAGTGCCGGAATTGGCGCATCTAATGTGATGCATCACTTCTGGGGAGGCTGTGGGCTGCTATTTTTAGGCCTGGAAGGGCCAAATAACCATGGGTCTTCCCAGCCTTATAATACCAGCCCACAGCTGTCTGCTTTACCTTAGCTAGTTATCAAAAATAGGGGGACCCCACGTAATTAAAAGAAAAAAAATGTATTCCTTATCCACATTTGTTTACAGAGCAATTGTCCTGCTCTTACCCCCATTTTTCTTCCTTTTGCATCCCATAGCCCTTACTATGACCATTTCACAGCACAAGCGTTCAGGTCCTCATTGACTAATATGGGTTTAGGGTCCAGGGTCAAGTTCAGATACCGAACAAAACTATTACCTAACATCTACGAGTCCACTCATCCTTATTCTGCAGCATAACAAAGACTGCAAACTTACAGCCAATGTAATTAAGAACGAACTTCAGCATAAAGAAGAATAAGGAATCCTGGAAACGAAGATACAGCCCCCTGATATCAAGATTGCTGAATCTGTTTGCAATTACATGCAGAGAAAGATTGGCACAAGCCTTCATCCACAGAAGCACTCAAGCAAAATGGAAAAAAGCTGAAGACTGCAAAGAGTGGACACAGGAAGTTGAAAATGCATTTCTGCTTAAAAATAAAATGAAAAAAATATTTTTGTAAAATGTTAGATACTTAACAGATAAAAATGGGCAATTTTTTTTGAGCCCAGTTACCACATCACAATGTACTTCTCAACTGGGTAATAATCTAGTGAATGCCTCTCTTTGTGTCAAACCTGACCTTTTATGAATGGGCTGGAAAAGGACCTGCTAACAGAGCATGAAAAACGCCTAAAGTAACTGGAAGGAGTGCACAGACAGAGGGCATGACCCCATAATTCACAGATATTGAAGAAACTCAGCAGGGAGGTTATTCTAAAGATCTTGGAGAACTAACTACAGATCTTTTGTCAGTGTAAAAATAGATAAATTACCTGCACATCCTACCCTCAAGGTCTGAACTGGTGCATATTGAACATAACAAATACTATCACAAAAACAGTTTCAATCAAGCAAGAGGGGGGAAAAGGGTTCCTCAACTGGGTTGAAATTGAGAGGTACACCAGTTGAGAGGTGCACCGTGACGTGGTAACTGGGCTCAGGTAAAATTGGCCATTTTTATCTGCTAAGTATCTTTTTTTTCATAAATATTTTTTCATGTTATTTCCAAGCTGTAATACATGTTCATTCTTGTGTCCACTGTTGGTATCCTTCAGCTTTTTCCCTCTTGCTTGAGTGCAACTGTTTTTGTGATAGTATTTGTAATGTTCCGTATGTACCAGTTCAGACCTACAGTTTAGGAAGTGCCCGCAGTTTATCTATTATTGCATTCACAAAATATCTGTAGTTAGTTCCCCAAGATCTTTAGAACAACCTCCTAGTCAAGTTTTTTCAAATTCTGTGTTCAAGTTACCTAGAAGGATTGATGTTTCGATGCTGTTTTGAAGTCAAAGGATGGTCTCACCAAATATTGATTTGATTTAGATTTCATTTTTATTCATTCAATTAGCATTTTTTTAACTGATGAAAATAATTTTTACCATGCCTGCCTAAAACATAAAACTTTTGTAGAGTATTGTCTATACAGTGTATACATGCACACACAAATACATATATACTGTATGTATACAGTCATAGCTGAAAATGTTGGCACCTTTGAAATTGTTCAAGAAAATTAAGAATTTCTTCCAGAAAATTGTAATAAATTAATAAAATGATTGCAATTACACATTACATTTTGTCATGCATGTTTATTTCCTTTGTGTGTATTGGAACAACACAAAAAAAGAACAGAAGAAAGGTAAATTGGACATAATTTCACACAACTCCAAAAATAGGTCAAACAAATTGTTGGCACACTCAATTAAATCTTTGGTTGCACACCCTTTGGAATAAATAACTGCAATCAATCACTTTCCTTAACAATCAAGAAGCTACTTGCACCTCTCACCTGGAATTTGGACCACTCTTCATTTGCAAACTGTTCCAGGTCTCAAAAGGGCAGGGGGTTGGGTGTGGCAAAACTTCTGAGTGGGCTCTGGTAAATTATTTATATGTTCTCTCTGTGTTACAGCTGCATTTAGTCCTTGGACTGGAATTCGTGAGCTGCGGGGACTGTTACAACTATCTACAGAAGGAGGGGTGGCTTGACATCCCCAGTGCAAGGTAAAGGTCTATGTAATTATATTATATGTCCACCTTCTTTACATCAGGGTGTTTTTAAGTGTCTTTTGGGTTTTGGTCTTGTTTATGTCACAGATATCATATCTTTCAGCAATATTTTGGTCACCAGAACCTGTACATACACCTGATGGTCCCATTATAAATTTATGGGATCAGGCAGGAGATTTGTATGTTCTTTAGACAATGGGGGATTACCTATTGACTAGAAGAAACATCTTGTTTGATCATCAGGCTGTTATACTAATTTTTTATCTTTTCATCAGATTCTATGCCGCTGAACTTGTCTGTGGAATACAATATCTCCACTCCAAGGGCGTCATTCACAGAGACCTGAAGCCCGAGAACATCTTGGTGGCTGAAACGGGCCATATTAAAATCACAGATTTCGGTCTCGCAATTGATAACATCCATGGAGACCAAACAGCCACTGGATACGCTGGAACCCAAGGCTACGTGGCTCCTGAGGTGAGAAGAACTCCATTACATTACTCTATTACATTACAGAAAATGCTACATTCTTACACTTTCCCATATCTGACATTTCATACACAATACAGAGGGAAAAATAAGTATTTCATACACTGCCGATTTTGCAAGTTTTCCCACCTACAAATAATGGAGAGGTCTGTATACATGTTTTCTTAATGGGGAGAGGGTAGTAAGTCGCATCCCGATACAAAAATATTGAGTGTTGAAATACAATATTAGATGGTGGGCTGATCAATGAGGTTGGTTAACATATTAATAATAGTAATATTCTGGAAGCCAAAACTAGAATACAATCTCATGTATTACATAATCATACACTTATAGTGAGAACATGCTGACATAAAGTTTGTAGAAAGTTTTGACCCACTTTTTTCTATCTTCTTTATTTTGTAGATGATGGCGGGGGAGGAGTATAATGCCGGAGTAGATTGGTACGCTTTCGGTGTCATCCTGAAAAAAATGGTTATGGGTGCGCGTGTTGACCATCAGATGCTCACTGATCAATCCTCCGGCATCGATGACATCTTGAAACAGGTCAGTAGTCTTACAGGTTATTATTACTGTGGTTTATACAATGGTAAAGTCATCATTACTGTCTCTACTCTCATTTATGGGTTTTGCTTTATTATTTTTCAGCTCCTCCAGAAAGATCCTGCCCGCCGATTAGGAGTTAACGGTAACATCAGAGCGCATAGGTTCTTTCAGTGTATCGATTGGGTCTCAGTGGAAGCCCTGAAAATGCCTCCACCTCACATCCCTGTAGTAAGTATCTCACCCGATATTGTTCCTGAGCTGCTTACATTATTCCTTACAGGAGAGAACAACAGGAGAGAACATTTCCTCTTATCCTGAAGGTGTTTGAGCTGGAGCATTACACTAACACTAGGAAGACACCACTGTCCAGAGCTGCTGCTCCATAGATAATGACTGGGTCTGATGGTTCAGATATTTAGACTCTACAAGCAACAATCTTCATCTTAGAAGAAAACATTATTTTAGTAATTGCTACTATTTTGAAGTAGTGTTGGTAGTTTTCACTTGGTACAATGATTTATTAATGAAGATTGCGGTAAAAGTCATAATCCTGATATTATAATTATTTTTTCCCCTTTTCCAGCCATCTGAGCCTCACCGTCGTACTACACCAATCCATCTGGACGACATAGAAGCAGAGGCAACAGCAAAGTTCAGAACACCGATATCAGCAAAGGACCAGGCTTTGTTTGAGGGATTTTCATTTGTCAACTTGGAAACCCTCAATGAGACACCAGCCCATAGTCCTCAGAGCGAGCTGTCCTCCTGAGCCTCCGGAAGACGAAGAACAGAAGACAGGACATCGCTTCAGGAAACACTGCAGGAAGGGATGTGATCATCGAGAAGACGCCGGATCCTGATGGAAGACCCTGAAGATGGCGGAGCCAGCAGATTCACCCTCAAGCTGGCAGTAGGTATAAGCGCCATAATATCTGCGCTCAACTATAATCATAGGCATGTGTCAACCATTTTACAATTACTAATAAGATTTCCTCATGCTCACTACAGCTCCAGGTTTTGGTGCTGTCTTGGGCAAAGAAGAAATAACACGGTGTGTGATGGCCGGCTATTAAGGGGTGGAGGAGGCCGGATTTTTTTTTTTTTTTTTTTTAAATAACATCTAGCACATGCCTATGATAAATTTACCATTACCGGTAGTTGGATTTCCTTAGACTTATGACAGTCTTGTCATGGGACTGGGGAAAAGGTGAGAGATGGCTGGCTATTAAGGGGTGGAGGAGGCCGGATTTTTTTTTTTTTTTTATATATCTTAGTCCCCTTTCACACGTCAATGAAAAACACACACATTTTTCACTGACATGATAAAGGTGTGCATGTCCCTCCGTGTGCTGTGATTTTGGCACACCTGTGATCTCTGTGTGCTGTGATAATACATGGAGATCAAGCACTTATACTCACCTGTCCATGCTCCTGCTGTCTATGGTGATGAAGTCTCTCGCGATGCTCTGTCTAGGTAAAGCTGTGGAGAAAGGAAGCGCAATATGGTCTTACCCGGTATATATTCGGGGAAAAATTAAAAGAAATGCACTCACCTCAAGGAAATGTGTCAGTCACAACCCCTGAAAAAGCTTATGTTGTTGAGATGAAATCTGCTGCAGCCCCCATGGTTGATAACAGAGAACAATAGAGAAAGGGGTTTATGCCGCGCTATTCACCAGGAAGGAGGACAGGAAGATGATCAATGTTCCTGTAGCTTTTTTCTATGCGTTTCAGGAGCTCTGCTCCCTTCATCAGGACATACAACACAAAAACACTATGCAGTGGATACCGCTGCTTGACACTGCTGCTCCATGCTGTCGCTGGCTCCTGTTACTGGGTGAATCTCTGCTTTTGACACAATGTTAAAATTGTTTATATTACCATTTTCTTACTGACCTTGGTCTTTTTGCATAAGACGCTGCTCCATACTGTGCTAATATACATTGCTGCATATATTTGTTCCGGTAAGTACAATTTTGTGAGTTGTTTGATGAAGGCCACTACGTGGCCGAAACGTCACATGTTCACGACAAAAATCATTTGAAAATAAACTTTGTCTAAAGTATACCCTGAAGAGTGCCTTGTTTTATCTTGGATCCAAAAATCCCAGCATAATGTTTTCTTTTTTTTTCTTTGTTGTATTTATGCTGGGATCTTTGGATCAACTGCAGATATGTTGTTTTTGTGCTGTATGTCCTGATGAAGGGAGCAGAGCTCCTGAAACGCGTAGACAAAAGCTACAATAAAGGAACATTGATCATCTTCCTGTCCTCCTTCCTGGTGAATAGAGCGGCATAAACTCCTTTCTCTATTTTTTTCTGTGATGCTCTGTCTGGAAGTGCTGTCTCACCACTGCTGTTACTTCCAGGTTGGCTATGCAGTGCATATTCATGAGCATGAATAGCCGGCCTGGAACCAGAGACAGCAGCGGCTGAAGACAGGTGAGTTTAAAAAGCTTTTCATTTTAAATGTATGTGTTTTTTCTGGTATCTGTTTCACGGATCACACCACTGTGTGATCCGTGGGACATCAGTGATGCCAGAGAAAAACAAACATTTCTCCGTGCGGAACACATGGACACGCGTGCGCGTCGTACGGAAACACATCAGTGAAAGATCACTGATGTGTGCGCAGACCCATTGATTTTAATGAATCTGCGTATGTTCGTGATTCTGGTATGTATAAGAACTGCAACATACGTACCAGAACCACTGACGCGTGAAGGGGGCTTTAGACATAGTTTTGTCCTATGACACAACATGACTCTGTATCTAGTGACCCTTCACATCCACCAAAAGTAAGTGAAAAATTAAGATCATCAGTGTTTCTGAACAGACATAGTTAATCAAGAGGACCCTGAAGATGGCGGAGCCAGCACATCCATCCTCAAGCTGGGGGTAGGTATAAGCGCCATAATATCTGCATTCAACTATAATCATAGGCAATGGCCAAACATTTTACCTTACCGGTAATAGGATTTCTTCATGCTCACTACAGCTCCAGCTTTTGGTGCTGTCTTGGGCAAAGAAGAAATATTTTTTTTTTGTTGAAATAACATTTAGCACATGCCTATGATGAATTTTCCATTACCGGTAGTTGGATTTCCTCAGACTTATGACAGTGCTGTCATGGGACTGAGGAAAAGGTGAGTATTGGCCAGCTATTAAGGGGTGGAGAGGGCCGGATTTTTTATTTTTTTAATTTAGAGAACAGATTTTTGCAGCCAGCCCACCTATATATTCATGTATACATTCACCTATACATTCACACATACACAGATGTAAGGGAAACATTCAGAGCAGCAATGTTTTGTAACAAACACATTTCATTAACTTCTTCCTGACTGGATGATCTTCCTGTTTCGCACTTTTGTTTTTCCTTTTCTTCCAAGAGCTAAAATATTTATAAATTTTTTCATTGACATAGGAAGTTGTAGTTTTGAATGACATGATTCATTTTAATGGTTGAAGTATTGGAAAACGCAAAAAAAATCCAAGCGGGATAAAATAGTGAGAAAAACGTAATTCTGCTAATGTTTTTTTCTGTGTTTTATTTTTACTATGTTCATTATGCTGTTACAATGACCTGACGGTCTGATTCTTCAGGTCAGTACAATGACATGACCGATACTAAACTTGTATAGTTGTCCTTTTTCTTTAAATGCTGAAAAAAGATTTGGAAACTTGTAGAAAAAAATTTCCTTCTGTCTCTGTTCTCTGAGACCTATAACGCTTCACTTTTATGTGGATGGAGCTGTGTGAGGTTTGTTGTTGGCATGGAGAGCTGACATTCTTATTAATATAATTTCTATGGTAGAATGACGTTTTCAGAGTTTCTTATTGTGACTGAAAAACATAATTCTGACTTCTTATTTTTTTTGTTCACTTTACAGCATTTAAAGTTTAGGTTAATTAATTATATATTTTGATACATTGTGCGTTTACAGATTTAGCGATAACACATATGTTTATTTTTATTATTATTCTGTCTTTACTTTTAATGAGGGTAAAAGGGATGTGATTTCAATTTTTATATATTTTTATAATTTTTAAAACTTATTTTTTTTACTATATTTTTACTCCTTTTAGTGGACTTAAGCTTTTGATCATCCAATGACTTGTACTATGCCACAGTATTGCAGAATACTTAGAAAATCACAGTTTCCTATTAAGGCCAGCCATAGACTGATTTCACAGAAGCCCCATAGTGGCAGGTAGAGTCCTTCAGCAGACCTCTTACTTCCATGGCAATACATAGGTGCATCGCGAGGGGCCAATGTGCAAAGCTGCACCTCCTGGACTTTGGGCTTTAAATGCAACTGACTGAAATTGAGAGCGAAATATAAAAGATTAACAGCAGCGAGCAGAGTGCAGCGAGCAGAGCGCAGCTCTGTTTGCTGCTGTGAAAATATGTATAACCCACTAACTTCCTTCAGTGCATTGAAACTAGCAATAAGTGAGGATTAATTTTTAAAGTACGGCTACAATGTTAGAGTCCTACTGTACTTTTATTTTTCTGTGCATTGTACATAAAGATCCACATTCTTAGATCCATTCTCCAGTATTTAGCATGTAAACAGACAACTCTCCTAATCCACAATATCAGAGAATATATAATAAACTAGTATAATAGCTACACTCTGTACACACTATAGGACTAGTAAATTAGCTCTGTAATATTAATTACTTCACTACACATAACATCAGTAGTTTTGATCCAGGGTCCTAGGACTAATTGCCTTTTCTCGGGGTCGAGAAGGAATTTTTCCCCTGTGGCACAGATTGGCTGAAGGTGTCATGGGGTTTTTTGCCTTCTTCTGGATCAACAGCTTGGGGATAGTTATTATTAATAGTTTTAGAAAACACTAAATTAGAAAAAAATAATTTAGAATTACACTGTAATAAGAGATCAGGATAAGATTAGTATAATAGCTACACTCTGTACACACTATAGGACTAGTAAATTAGCTCTGTAATATTAATTACTTCACTACACATAACATTATTAGTTTTGATCCAGGGTCCTAGGACTCATCGCCTTTTCTCGGAGTCGAGAAGGAATTTTTCCCCTGTGGCACAGATTGGCGAAGGTGTCATGGGGGTTTTTGCCTTCTTCTGGATCAACAGCTTGGGGATAGTTATTATTAATAGTTTTAGAAAACACTAAATTAGAAAAAAATAATTTAGAATTACACTTTAATAAGAGATCAGGATGAGACTAGTATCATAGCTACACTCTGTACACACTATAGGACTAGTAAATTAGCTCTGTAATACTAATTACTTCCCTACACATAACATTATTAGTTTTGATCCAGGGTCCAAGGACTGATCGCCTTTTCTCGGGGTCAAGAAGGAATTTTTCCCCTGTGACACAAATTGGCAAAGGTGTCCAGGGGTTTTTGCCTTCTTTTGGATCAAAAACATTGGGAATTATTTATTAGGAGTTTTTAGAACTTAGAACAACAGGTGTAAGAAAAATAAAAAAAATAATAAAATGATAACAATAGGTGACCATATAAAATGTAATAGTGCAGTAATAATAAAAATGGTAGTAATAATCTCAGATTTATCCTAGCCCCAGTTAGTTAGTAATTTAGTGATAAGTTAGTGTAGGGACCCATCTGAAGAGGTCGCCTTGACGTTGGCAGATGGGCTCACACAATTTGATCACATTGTGTGCCAAGAACCTCACATGTATTTGTATAGAAAATATAGTATCTATGTAGAGAGCATGACAGCTTAACCTCTCATATGCTTAAGTCCACATCTAGGTGGTTAGTCAAAAGGAGAGGGCTTTTTCTACACTCAATGGCTCCCAGTGATGAGATTGCAGGTGCTGATGGATTGCTAAGACCACCATGACTACCATCTTACTCCTCCTATTTGACCCTGACATAGCCTGTCAGAGTTCTCTGACTGCTCTACTGCTGTTAGTTGTACCTCTGTTGCCCACCAGCTCTTTACAAGTCATGGAGCCCGACACCTTACAGTGTGAGTTGTCCAACATCATGCACATTGGCTGGCACAATTAGCTCACCACCGAGCTCAGAACTGACAGATCAGTGAATTCATTTATAGACCTTGATAAATAAAGATCATTCCATAAGCCGCCTCCTGTGTTCTGGTGATAACTGTCCTCCGTCGTATCTATTCTAATAAAATACTAAGTGAAGAGCAGATATTACTGTATCCCAGACTCACACATTAATACACATTACTCTGCAGGGAGCCACCTTCACGCTCCGCTCTGAGGTCGTGTTGTCCCTTCACTACTATTGGATATCACTATCCCCCCCCCCAGATGCAGATTCAGGCTCACAACCCCCAATATTCACAGTGAGGATTGTTGTTTTAGTATCAAACTCTCTCCTCTACGTATGATACTGATCTGAGGCTATGTGCACATGTTGCTTTTTTGTGTGCAGAGTTTCTATACATAAAAAAGCATGTTTTGGCAGAAAAAAGGCAGCAGAAAAAACACACTTTTTTCTCGTTTGCACGTTTTTTCACGTTATTTTCATGCTTTTTTTTAGTCATGATGATTTGCGGGGGTTCAGGCGCTGTAGCCACGCGATCGCCATCGAATGTCCGGCTGATGTTATAGCTGGGACCCAACTCTTAGTGCCCGAAGTGGTGCCCGCGCAGCTCCTGGCTGTTTAACCCCCTGAATGCTGTGATAAATGCAATAGCAACATTCAGAAGCCAGGGAGAGAGATTGTCTACTTCTCCCTGGCAATCAGGTTCCAGTTATGCGATCAGAGGGACCTGATCGCTGCCATGGCAACTCTGGGATGTAGCCATGACAACCCCGGGTTATTGAGCTATGGAGAGCCTGACACACCATGCCGTATTTATGGTGTGTGAGGTGAAGCATCAGTGCTGCCTGCAAGTGCAGCCCTGACAGATATAATCCATTGTAGTGACCGAGCTCGAGCTCTGCAGGAGATTATATGAGATGCAGGAGAAAACGCAGAAACAATTGACATGCTGCTAATTTTTCTGCAACAAAATCTGCAAGGAAAAAAGAAGTAACATGTGCACAGCAAGTCAGGAGTCTCATAGACTTTGCTGGCATGCATTTTTCCTTGCAGTATTGATTAAAAAAGCGGTAAAAATGCAATGTGTGCACATAGATTTAGAATGTTTTTTAGTTCAGCCAAATTCAGCTTTTTGCCTTTTCTGTGTAACCGTCATGCTGCTGTATTGTATAAAAGTTAATTTGTGACCCTTGAAATACAACAGTTCTAAAAAAAATTTGGGACGCTGTCTAATATGTAAAGAAAACCTCCATATTGTGCTCAGCATTGATGGTACCTTTCATGCACTGGTGGACATGCGCCGGTGCAGCATGTGCAGTCGTACAGGGGCCCCGAGCGGGAGGGGGCCCCTAGGGCCTGAAAACATATGGGGATTTCCTTTGCCTTCGGCAGCTTGAACACTAACTGGAGAGACAGGGGCCCGATCAGCTGACCGCATATCATTATGCAGAGCTGACACGGGCCCCTTCCTCACCTGTTAGGGGCCTGCAGGAGGGAGAATTCATATCTGTATAAGCTGCCGGCCGGAGCGCAGATGATGATGTCATTTCTCAGAGCCCAGAGGAAGCTCCGCCAACCAGCTCCGTCTCCAGCAGAGCAGAAGCCACTGTACGCAAACATGGGTTCCTGCCCCCCTCATCCCTAAGCTGCTCTCCCCCTCCTGCACAGGCATTATTTAAAGAAAATACAGCAGTCGGGCCCCAGGAGGAGGAGGGGAGGCTGCACGACAGACAAGATGGAAGTACAGGCTCCAGAAAAGAGCCTGCCATCCTGGGCTCCATGTGCCATCATCTGCAGAGAGGGTGAGTCCATGTGTAATGTGTGCACATCTATCTATCTATCTATCATCTGTGAATCTAATTATCTGTCTATCTATGCATTATCTGTGTATCTAATCTATCTATGCATTTTCTGTGTATCTAATCTGTTTATCTATATATTATGTGTATCTAATCTATCTATTATCTGTGTATCTAATTAACTATTATCTGTGTATCTAATCTATTGGTCTATCTGTGGCAACCTGGACTAGCCAGATTGTCACAGGAACTACAACACAACACCCTCCACCCCGAGATAGGCACATCAGTCAAACATAAATCCTTGTTGCCTCCCTCCAGGGGCTGATGTCCACACCAGGTGGGGTGGAGCCAGGCGGTTGGCCCCACCCACTGAGGAGTTCACAGTCCTGGAGGCGGGAAAGGAAGTGAGTGCAGATCTGAGTAGGAGTCAGGAGAGGAGTGAAGTGGCAGTAGAGGAGCAAACTGACTGTGTCCGGGTACGTGGCCCGGGCACCGAGAGCAAGGTTGGCAGACGGTGGTGGCCGTCTGCAGGAGAGGCAGATCGACGCGGAACCATAGGACCGGGGACGGGCGGTGGCCCGCCGGTACCGAACCGGGGAACGAAGTGAAGCCAGCACAAACCGGCAGGGCCTGCGGACCCCGACCAGGCTTGGAGTCGGCGTTAAACAGGTCAAATCCGTTAGTGACCGGAACCCCAGGGGTTCCCAAACAGGCAAGACCTGATTGAAAGCAACCGTTCAAACAGCAAACGGGAAATACAGCTACCGCTACAGCTAGAGTTCCCAGGGCCAGAGCCTGCGCAAAAGGGCTCCTCCAGCATATATCCACGCTGGGGAGCGGGTTACCGGTGGGAAGCCATTGGGACCGAACACACACAAAAGGTGCAGGGAAAGGCAGCCACCACCAACCGTCCGGGAGAAGCCACAGCAGCCGGCTGCGGGACCCGTCCATCCAGCTGTTTGTTTTACCAGAGACTGTGTACCCATTTGTGGCTGAGTGAGTACTACCGTGCCGGCTGGCACCGCGCTGCGCAGTCCAAGCGACCCTGCACCTTACCAGCCCTGCTTCCCCGTCACATCAACCGGGCCCCAGGACCACCAACCCCCTACCCACGGAGAGGGAAAACATCTCAGCTGCTCCCTAACAACGCTCCTGGGATCCCCGTCACCAGCAGCGGTGGTGCCCACCTTCACCACAAACCGGGGGTGGCGTCACGGACCAAATCCCCAAACCAAACCACCCCTTTCACTCACGGGCGAGGAGCGCCGCTCGAGTCCCCGGATCCGGCCCACCGCTCGAGCCACCGAGCAGCAGCGCCGGACCCGAGCGCCAGCGAGAGCGCAGCAGCGACGGCTCCCTCCCCGCCCGCGACAACTTGACATCACGAACAGGATCTTACCGTTCTACCGGCTGGTAGAAGTGCGCCTTGTGTCCTGCCGGCAGTATCCGGCCAAAAAATTTCAGAAGCCGCCATCTTGGGCGCGAAGATTTTCCCGCTCGAGCGTCTTCTCGAGCAGTGGAGGCGCGAAAGCCGAAGCTCCGCCCCTGAAGAGGAGGTGCTGAGAAAAGACCAAGGGGGGACGGATGGCGTCCGGTCGCATGTAAACCACGGCTATAAAAGCAGGGACGCCAGGACTCTGCGGCCATACTTTGGTTCCTGGAAGATACCGCTACCAACATGTCCACCCCGTCCAGCCACGCAGAGATCACGGAGCCGATGCCCGGAACAGCGACATGGATCAGGGCCCGAACGGCGGGGAACTGTCAGCGCTACCGGAATCAGATATGCCTTCTGATGGAGCAGAGGACCGCGGAGGTGGAGGAGTTAGCTGTGGTCGCCCGGGTGTACGGGATGGAGGCCATGATGGAGGTGCTGGTGAGTGACCCACGCCCCTATGTCCCTGAGGGACCGGCCGTTGCGGCTGAGGGACCCGGTCTGCCCCTGGCCCCCATACTGCCTCCGTGTTCCCTGCCCGCGTGCCCCGCCGCTGCTGGTCCGTCTGGCTTGCGCCCCCCTGCAGCGGCAGCCGAAAGAGTGGCGAGCCCGGAGACTGCGGCAGCTGGCGGCAACCTGCCTGGCGCAGGAACGGATGATAGTGACTCCGGGCCAGACACAGAGCCTGTCTCGGAGGAGGAGGGAGTCGTCGGCTTGCATGACATGGAGGCCACCTACATCCCACGGAGCGGAAATAATGGATATCGGGCGGCCCTTCCCCGTCGCGCCTGCCGTGCGCTGGAGGGGCTGGTACCCGTGTTTCTTCACCTGAGGCCGGGTGAGGAGTATGAAAGTGAGCAGTGAAGGCAGTGGTCCCTCCGTTGCACCGTTGTCCCCGTTGGGACCACCAGTACCGTAACCTGTTAAATGAAAAGTAATCAACCGAAGATGTCACCTGATTGTCGATTGTGATTGACCCGGCCGTTGCCGGCAAGTTGTCCCCATAGGGACCCTTTGTTACCGTGCATAAGAAACTACTTATGGACATGCCTGAGAACTAGCAGGGCACCCACAAACTAGTGGAAATGTTAATATGTTGGCATGTTTCCGTTGCCGCCTCCGGAGAGGCAGATTGGAGGAAGGGCCCGCAGCAGAGTAGGCTGGGGCCCGGCCACCACCTGGACTGGTGGCCATCCTCCGGGGGTCAGGGGTCCCCCTGGATGTGGGGTCCCCTGAAGTGACCGTAGGGTGCGAAACACCGTACCCGTTCCCGCTCGGGCAGCCTGGATCTGGACTGGGGTCAAGAGGTGCTGCCCACTTCTTAGGGGCAGCATCAGGGCCAGGTTGTTTGGGTGGGAGAGCGGAAGCCGACCGTTATTATTAATAAAAATGTGTTGTAACGTTAAAGTACCGTGCCTCCCGTTAAGGGAAGATCCATAAGAATGCTTTGTTGAATGTTTTTCATGTTTTTCTACCTTTTCAGCTGAAAATAAAACCGGTGATGGACGGGCAGCCCGCGGACAGTCTGCCTTTAACCAAGGGGGAATGTGGCGCCCTGGACTAGCCAGGTCGTCACAGTAACTACAACACAACACCCCCCAGCCCGAGATAGGCACATCAGTCAGACACAAATCCTTGTTGCCTCCCTCCAGGGGCTGATGTCCACACCAGGTGGGGTGGAGCCAGGCGGTTGGCCCCACCCACTGAGGAGTTCACAGTCCTGGAGGCGGGAAAGGAAGTCAGTGCAGGTCTGAGTAGGAGTCAGGAGAGGAGTGAAGTGGCAGTAGAGGAGCAAACTGACTGTGTCCGGGTACGTGGCCCGGGCACCGAGAGCAAGGTTGGCAGACGGTGGTGGCCGTCTGCAGGAGAGTCAGATCGACGCGGAACCGTAGGACCGGAGACGGGCGGTGGCCCGCCGGTACCGAACCGAGGAGCGAAGTGAAGCCAGCACAAACCGGCAGGGCCTGCGGACCCCGACCAGGCTTGGAGTCGCCGTTAAACAGGTCAAATCCGTTAGTGACCGGAACCCGAGGGGTTCCCAAACAGCCAAGACCCGATTGAAGGCAACCGTTCAAACAGCAAAAGGGAAATACAGCTACCGCCACAGCTAGAGTTCCCAGGGCCAGAACCTGCGGGCAAAAGGGCTCCTCCGGCATATATCCACGCTGGGGAGCGGGTTACCGGTGGGAAGCCATCGGGACCGAACACACACAAAAGGTGCAAGGAAAGGCAGCCACCACCAACCGTCCGGGAGAAGCCACAGCAGCCGGCTGCGGGACCCGTCCATCCAGCCGTTTGTTTTACAAGAGACTGTGTATCCATTTGTGGCTGAGTGAGTACTACCGTGCCGACTGGCACCGCGCTGCGCAGTCCAAGCGACCCTGCACCTTGCCAGTCCTGCTTCCCCGTCACATCAACCAGGCCCCGGGACCACCAACCCCCTACCCACGGAGGGGGAAAACATCTCAGCTGCTGCCTAACAACGCTCCTGGGATCCCCGTCACCAGCAGCGGTGGTGCCCACCTTCCCCACAAACCGTGGGTGGCGTCACGGACCAAATCCCCAAACCAAACCACCCCTTTCACTCACGGGCTAGGAGCGCCGCTCGAGTCCCCGGATCCGGCCCACCGCTTGAGCCACCGAGCAGCAGCAGCGCCGGACCCGAGCGCCAGCGAGAGCGCAGCAGCGACAGCTCCCGCCCCGCCCGCGACATATCTATATATTATCTGTGTATCTAATCTATTATCTGTGTATCTAATTTATCTGTATATCTAATCTATATATTGTATATCTATCCCTCTATCTGTCTATATATTTTCTGTGTAGATTAGACAGATTAGATCTGTCTATCAATCTAACT
Source organism: Anomaloglossus baeobatrachus (assembly GCF_048569485.1). NCBI lineage: Eukaryota > Metazoa > Chordata > Amphibia > Anura > Aromobatidae > Anomaloglossus > Anomaloglossus baeobatrachus. The sequence continues at coordinate 75,760,333 of NC_134357.1, forward strand.
ATAATCTGTGTATCTAATCTGTCTATTATCTATCTATCCCTCTATCTATTATCTATTCCTCTATCCATTTATCACATATCTATCTATGGATATATATAATCTGTGTATCTAATCTATATATCCATCCATTAATCATATGTGTCATGTGTATATGTATTTCTGTGCATATGTGTATATGTTATAGTCCAGGGTCAGACATAGACTGGGGGGTCTCTGTGCAAGAAATCTTTTTGGGCCCCCCCTTCATATCACAACAAAATGATGTAAACATATAGATTGCACAGTTTATTCCTACTTTAGGACACAACTACCAAATCTAAATAATAAATAAGCTCCATATTTACCTACTGAATGTAAGGGTACCTTCACACTTTAGCGATGCAGCAGCGATCCGACCAGCGATCTGACCTGGTCAGGATCGCTGCTGCATCGCTACATGGTCGCTGGTGAGCTGTCAAACAGGCAGATCTCACCAGCGACCAGTGAACAGCCCCCAGCCAGCAGCGACGTGCAAGCGACGCTGCGCTTGCACGGAGCCGCCGTCTGGAAGCTGCGGAGACTGGTAACTAAGGTAAACATCGGGTATGGTTACCCGATGTTTACATTAGTTACCAGTGTGAGCAGGGAGCAGGGAGCCGCGCACACTGAGCGCTGGCTCCTTGCTCTCCTAGCTGCATTACACATCGGGTTAATTAACCCGATGTGTAATGCAGCTACATGTGCAGAGAGCAGGGAGCCGCGCACACTGAGCGCTGGCTCCTTGCTCTCCTAGCTGCTGTACACATCGGGTTAATTAACCCGATGTGTACAGCAGCTACATGTGCAGAGAGCCGGAGCCGGCAGCACAGGCAGCGTGAGAGCTGCGGAGGCTGGTAACTAAGGTAAATATCGGGTAACCACCTTGGTTACCCGATGTTTATCTTGGATACAGCTTACCTCAGCTGTCAGACGCCGGCTCCTGCTCCCTGCTCGCTTCATTTGTCGCTCTCTTGCTGTCACACACAGCGATCTGTGTGTCACAGCAGGAGAGCGGCTTTGAAGAAAACGAACCAGGGCTGTGTGTAACGAGCAGCGATCTCGCAGCAGGGGCCAGATCGCTGCTCATTGTCACACACAGCGAGATCGCTAATGAGGTCACTGCTGCGTCACAAAAAGCGTGACTCAGCAGCGATCTCGGCAGCGAGCTCGCTGTGTGTGAAGCACCCCTAACACAGACCAGTCCTGCCCCCTTCTATCTGCTGCAGCTTCAGCGCTGTCTCCAATGCTTTTATTCACATTGAAGATGGCACAACCTGGATACTCTGTGAGTGTGTTGCAGCTTGTCAGTGGTATAAAGCTTAAGTCTGAAACCAGTGATTGTCTGCAGCGGTCACATGAGGCACCTGGGCTGTGATGTCTGCAGCCATTGTAAACAGAAGCATCAGGGAATGTAACACTAGAGTTGTCAGGTGGAAGAAATATGAGGATTATAGTTTTTTAAAGGGATTGTCCAGACAAAGGCCATTACCTGGAGGCCAGATTCTGTAAAAATAACAAAATAAATTGTATTCACAGCTGCTGTCACCTCCAGGATCCAGCGCCGGCCGTCCTGTGCTCTGTGCCAGCATTAATTATGTCACCGTTCTATGGGAGACAGGACCGCTGCACCTTGTGATGCCTGCAGTTCAAGTCACCTGACTGCTGCAGCCGATCACAGACTGCAGCGGTCGTGTGTCTTGTAGAACGGTGACATAATTAATGCTGCATAGACTACAGGACGGCCTGCACAGGATCCAGGAGAGTGACAGCAAGGGTGAATAATTATTTTGTTAGTTTTGTAAAATGTAACCCCCATTAGATCCTTTTGCCAGACAGCTTCTTTACAGTGCATGTATTGTATTTCACACAACTTCTTTAAAGGGAACCTGACAGCTGAGACCCATGAGCCGTGGGCAGCCTGTACCAGGCAGTGGCTATATGATCACAGCCAGGTATATGTGAACCTGACAGCTGAAACCCATGAAATGTGGGCAGCGTATGCCAGGCAGTGGCTATATATTCATTGCCAGGTATATGTGAACCTGACAGCTGATACCCATGAAATGTGGGCAGCGTATGCCAGGCAGTGGCTGTATGATCTCAGCCAGGTATGTGTGACCCTAAAACGCTGCAGAGATTCAGACAAAGACATTAATAGATGTCAGGGACTGAGCTGCATGAAATCCTAGTGGTACATTTGTGTTGTCTGATACAGGCTGCTGGATCAATGGGTGACATGTATCCGCTATCAGGTTCCTTGTAAGCAGCACTCTATACCACAGGTGGGTACAGAAGAGAAACAGAGGAAATACAACAAAAAAACGTGGCACCATAGACATCATTAAAGAAGGTCTCACTTATTTGTTTACTGGAGCAGTGCCGATCGGCATGAGCAAAAAAATGCAGCATGCTACTATTGTCAGCGTGTCATGGATCACACGCAACTATGACACCCTGGCAAAACCAGGTAGTCACAGATAGGCCCCCGCACTACACCGTTCCCTCATTAGGCAACACACAGCCAACCATTAAACTCTAGTCACCCCCCATTAGGGACAGATAGACATACCAGTGGGCGTGACCAGGCAGTTGGTACACGCCCATCCAGGGGCCTAGGCAGCCCGGGGGCGGGAAAACAGTCAGTGAAGTTGAGTCAAGGGCAGTCTGTGGTTCGGTGTGGAGAGGCGTGTGGGCTGGGGCTAGGTGTAGTCACAGCCGGAGTAGAAACTCACTGACAGGTGCCAGGGTTGGAGCCCTGGTGCCTTTGGCTAGGAGGCAGACGGTGGACTCCGTCAGCAGGAGACTGGAAGACGGCTCGGTGGAACCGAGGTGGACCGGGACAGGGTAGTGGCCCGCCGGTACCGACACGGGGAACCAACCCGGAAACTGTAGCACAAAGGGGGGTATTCGGACCCTGAAGCCAGGACCAGAACCAACTGGAGCTGGTTAATTAACCGATTGAGGCCAGGACTAGAGGACCTGTACCACCCAAAGTCCCTCATAGAAGACAACAGCCCACCGATTAGGGATAAGAGGTCACTGCCAGGGCTCATAGATCCCACGGACTAGCGTCTGCGGGCACGGCTCCTTAGGCCACATCCAGTTTGCTGGAGCGGACTCCTGAGTTTCAAGCTAGGAAGTCTAATTCATACAAAGAGGTGCAGGAAAAGGATAGAGACCACCAACCGGGTGGGGGAACCCGAACGCAACCGGCCGCTGCACCGGCCACCATCACCTTGGTTTACCAGAGACTTGTGTGGTTTACTAATCGTGAGTACACCAGCACCCCCTGCGGTCGCCATCCCCTGCACACGCCAACCGGGTCTCGAGGGCCAACAACTTGCTGCACAACATCTCCCCCAGGTGCCCCGCAAGAGCAGCGGTGGTGTCCTACCTCACCACACACCGTGTGTGGCGTCACTTATTACAGCCCAGCCCATACATATACGTCCCCCCATTTATTCGGCATGTCCACGAGACCCCCGGGTCCGGAGACCCTTGAGACACCCACCGGAAGGTCCGGATCCGAGCAGCGCCGGCTGCTAGCACGGGGGCGGCACACAACCATACAAGTCAAAAGTTATCTGAGTGTAGTCTGATATACGCCGAGTCAGACAATGTAGAAGATGGAGAAACGAATCTCTCCTCATCACCTGGGCGCCAATTCTCGCATGTGAATCAGATTTCAGCCACATGACACCCGGCTCACGGTCGCACCAGAGTTTGAGCCGAGTGTCATTATCTGAGGAGGATAAAATAATAGGGACGCGCTGTGATTGTACCTGGTGGCAGGGACTAAATAACAACTGTGCCGAGAGGCTACTCACCTATTGGGGTTGTGCACCCCTGCACACCCCCAGTTAAAGTATATCTAATCGACCGTGGGAGCTGGTAGGATCCGTGCTGGCTGGACACACGTGGCTGTCGCTTCGGTCTTGCTGCCAGGTGTTACCACATGATCGGAGGGAACTAGAAGTGTGTCACCACAGGTCCTGCCACACGCTTCTCATATACCCCGTTATCAGGCAACCGGAGATTTTTTTTAAATTCTTAATCCGCCGTAATCCCGGAGCTGCTCCTGCCATCAATCACTCAGACGGGATATAAACAGGTAATTGGGGCAATAATGGAGCGCTGGGGAAAAAAGCGATTTAAACCAAGAATAAAACAAACCTTTTTATTGAACCCTCTAGCTGGCCACAACGCGTTTTGATAGATTAAGCTATCTTCATCAGGTGGTATAGAGGGTGAGGATAAGGAAATAACATATATATGACATAGATAAAAGACCACAGTGATTGGATACAATACATGACAATGATTGGATACAATAAATGACAATGATTGGGTGAGAAATGAAACATTTTTAACCTCTAGAATGGCAATAAAAAAATATAAAAACACAATTAGAAATATGACCAAATTGTCAGAAGTTTAGACAAATTATTTGACATAGATCTTTAAAGTATGATCAGTTCACCCCTGATGAAATGATCATTCTTTAAAGATCGTGAAACGTACGTTGGGGTCTAGCTATCGGGGCACCTCTCTGCTGCTATCTATTGGACCTTGTGTTGGTAGATTATTAATGGGTATGGTGATCTGTGTGATCCCGACACATCTTGCTACACTGTGTGCAATATCTCTTGTAACACACGTCTGTGGGTTTTACACATTACTTTTACCTGCTGCACTTTAGATAGTTTTAACAATCTGTTGCCCCATATACTATTGACTTGTTTATTGTGACATCCGTTCGATATATGTTATGTGATACATACATCTATGTATATTGGGGCATATATGTGTTTTTTGTATGTGTGTCGGTCTAAGATTGTACCCATGTTCTGTACTTTTTTTTATATTGCTGTGCCATAAGTTGTACATTTGATTTTCACATGTGTCCATAGATTGTCTTGCCAATTTCCCTTTTTGTGCCAGTTTTTGCCATTAAATTTATTCACTTGCACTTTACTCTGGTTTTCCTCCTTTTTTCTTCTATATAATATATGTGTTTCCCTTATTATATTGGATTACTGAAATAAATTAACTTTTTAATACTATTCTAGTTTATTGAGATGCACTTGTATGTACTAAAAAAGAGACATCGGTGGCAAAAATGCGGCAAAAATATCAAAAGAGGCGCCAAAAAATAAACTTCAAGAAAAACAATGCTGGCATTTTCTTGAAGATTTTTCTGCTTCAAAAATGATGCTGGTACACCAGCGTCTGCAAGATGAGGGGTTCCCCTACCATAAGGATACGCACACACAGGGTCTTTTTGCTGAATTTTTGGAGCAGAATGTGCACATGATGTCTGTAAAGGCCCATTTACACACAACGATATCGCTAACGAGATATCGTCGGGGTCACGGTGTTGGTGACGCACATCGGGCCTCGTTAGCGATATCGTTGTGTGTGACACCTTTTTGCAATCAGTAACGATCGCAAAAAGGTGTCAAATCGTTTGTCGTGTACACGTCGTTCATCTTTAAAAAATTGTTTCTCGTTTGGAACGCAGGTTGTTTGTCGTTCCTGTGGCAGCACACATCGCTATGTGTGACACCGCAGGAACGAGGAACAACATGGTACCTGCGGCCGCCGGCAATGAGGAATGAAGGAGGTGAGCGGGATGTTCCGGCCGCTCATCTCCGCCCCTCCGCTTCTATTGGGCGGTTGCTTAGTGACGCCGCAGTGACGCTGAACGAACCTCCCCCTTAAAGGAGAGATTGTTCGGTGGCCACAGCGACGTTGGTGAACAGATAATTGCGTGTGACGCTGCCGTAGCGATATTATTCGCTACGGCAGCGAGACCTCATGACGCGCCACCGATGTGGGCGGGTGCTATCACTCGCGACATCGCTAACGATGTCGCAGCATGTAAAGCCCACTTTAGACCCTGGTGCAGCCACCAGAGTATTCACTCACAAAGCCAATTAAAGATAAAGCTGGCGGCTTTTTCTTGGGGCGGATACGCCGGCGGTCTTGCTGTCCTTCCTGGGGCGGATCCGCTGGCGGTCTTGCTGTCCTTCCTGGGGCGGATCCGCCGGCGGTCTTGCTGTCCTTTCTCAGGCGGCTCTGACCCTGGAAGCTTGTTAGTGTACGTCCCATTAGCGGCCGGCAGTTTACACACCCTGAAAGACATAACAAAAGGCTGAACATCTGCAGTTTGTTTTTGGGTCAGAAACTGACTAAAAAAAGACGTTGTACGCACATACCTCAATTGAACAGAAACTCTAATTTTTTGAGGAGGGTTGGGAGAGTTTACGCTTAGTTTCTGCTTTAAAAAGTCCGAAAAAAACCCCTAAAGGCTATGTGCACAAGGAGTTTGACAAGGATTTTTTTGCAGTAGAAACTGAACTGTAACTAAAACTCTCCAAACTCCTCAAAAACTAAGTTTCCTCTCAGTTTCTTCTCATACCTGAAGGGGGAACCAGTTTAATGATGAATTTTGCTGACACTTTTAGGTCTGGCTCTTTTTACAACCAACAATATGTCTACTCCCATGCCAGCGACAGTAATGTAAAACGTGTACCGTAGTATGATTGGCTGCGACGCTACCAATGAGGAGTAAGAAAGGAAATGTCGGAGCCTGACGTAACGACGTTCGTGATTGGCAGACTCTGCAGCCAATAGAATTACTTTCTCAGTAGAGGACCACCGACTACTCTGCAGCAACAAGCTGTGTGTGGCGCTGCCTAGAGACTTCTCCCGGGACCGGGGAGAGCACGGGACGGCGCCGGCCACACCGGGCACTGACGGCACTGTGTGGCAGAGAAGTGCTTGTTTCTTCCCGCTGCTGAGTGTTCGGAGGGGATGGAGGAGATGCGGCCTAGCGGCGGCCCCGCGTCCCAGCCCTTCCCCACTCTCTTCCCTCCCGGGCTTCATTCTATCTATGGAGAGTGCCGGCGGCTGTACCCGGAGCAGCCCAATCCCCTGCAGGTCACCGCCATCGTCAAGTACTGGTGAGTCCCGGCCGTGTCCTGAACCTGCTGGTACCTGTGGTGCTCACAGGGCGTCCTGGACACTGGTCACGTGATGTCCGGGCCTCACACTCTGATCTTATTGTTGCTGCTGCTTATAGTAGTGTATGGAGATGTGCCAGCGCTACAGGAGCCCCTGTATGAAGAGGAGAGCCCCTCTGTAGGGTTGTATCACTCTCCTGCCCACTGCTACCCATAGAAGTGTATGGAGATATGTTTCTGGTGTATAGGAATTTGCCAGCGCTACAGGTGCCCCTTTATAGAGAGGAGACACCCTGTAAGATGGTATCACTGTCTTGCCCCCTGTTGCCCATAGAAGTGTATGGAGATGTAGGTCTCATGTACACCAGTATGCCTGGGGTTTAGGAGCCCTTTTATGGAGTGAAGTGTCCCCTGGTGGTGCGTTCTCCTGCTGCCCATAGAAGTATATGGAGATGTTGGTTTGACATAGAAATGTGTTAAGGGTAAAGGAGACCCCTTTATGGAGAGAATAGTTCCCTTGCAGGGTGCTGTCATGCTGCTGCCCTTAGAAGTGTATGTAGATGCAAGTCCGGTGTATAGCAATATGCCCGGGGTACAGGAACCCTTTTATGGAGAGGAGTATCCCCCTGTAAGGTGGTGGTGCTCTCTTGCTGACCATAGAAGTGTATGGAGATGTTGATCTGACTTAGGAATGTTAGAGGTACAGGAGACTCTTAATTTAGAGGGGAGTCCACCTGTAGGGTGGTGTCACACTGCTGCCCATAGATGTGTATGGAGATGTGTGCCTGGTGTATAGGAATGTGCCTGGGGTAGATTAACCCTGTTATGGAGAGGAAAGTTCCACTGTAGGGAGGTATCCTTTTCCTACCCCAGTGTCATACATTTTACCGAGGCAGCATTGATGGTATAGTGACTGGTTACTACACCAGTGTATAAGAAGCTCCTTTTTTTTTTTTTTTTTTTTTTTTTTTTTTTTTTTTTTTTTTTTTGGAGGGGGGGAGACGATGCCATGAACAGGTAGTTCGGTCGCCTCCTTTATTTGAACACCTTTACATGCTGATTTGGGGTTTAGTCTTCCCACTTGCAGCCCAATAGCCGGACACTAATCAGACCGGGCAAGTACTTTGGTCTCCTCTTCTTGTCCAGGCCCCACCATTGCAGATAGGATTCTGTCCCCTCACTCCACCAACTGATCATTCCAGTCACACGTATGTGCCCAGATAATGGGGAACGTATAGAACACCCTGCCTTGTTGCGTCCAAATACAACCAGTCGGAAGCTGTTCCCTGGGACAATCCCCATCTGACTGTATCACAGCGGATTTACCCAATACAATGACAAAAGCAGACGGATGAATCCAATTCATGTTTTTTAGTTTTGGCCCATATTTTTGGATGGGTGAATTAGGTGTCAGGAGCTGTCCCGTTTCTTGGCTTTTCCAGATCAACGGCATCTCCAGTACCGTAAGACCCTTCTGGCGGAATAGTAAAGGCTGCCGCCAATCAAATGACTGACTGCAGAGGTTGTGTGATATTGTTTGTGATGTGGGAACACCGCACAGAGTGATCAGGGGAATAGGAAGAATATATACACGTAGAAGTGATGTTGTTGATGACCCCATAAAATTGAGTTTGCGTCTTTTACATTAATATGTGGCTCTTTGGATTGCAGCGGCTCTAGTGTTTGGCACATTCATCTGTAGGTCCCTCCTCACTGTATACACCTCATCCTCTATGCATATACCAGGCACAACAATGAGCATTTGGTTGATTACTCACAGGACTTGTCCTCTTGGTATCGGAGACTCCTGGTGAGAATTTTGCCCCAGGATCCCTCATTATCCGGAGTTGTGAGGCCACCAGGTGAAATCTGAGCTTTCCTTATTGGCTTTGTTGGGGACAAACTGCCCCATGGCCATTTATGTACTTAAAGGAACAATGACCAGAACATACAGACTGGATAATGCCAGATCTGCAAATGTGTAGAAATTACCACGAGGCTCTGCACATGGGGGATGTGCTGGATAAAGTAATCATTATTGGGGTCCAGCCTGTAATGGATAACTGGAAATAACGAATTAGGCTAGGTGAACATTTCCGTTGTTTTAAATCAGTCAGGTCCGTAAGCGACTGACCCGTCGTTTTTTAGTTGTCAACTGACGCAACGGATGTTTTTCACAGGAATCCTGTGAAAAAAACGGGTACGTTACATCCGCTGTGCGTCCGTTTTTTGACGGATCCGTGATGATCCGTTTGTGTTTGGGACAGCCCAGTGGGTGTGCCAAACATGCTGGGCATGCTCAGTAGAGCATGATGGAATCCAGCGCTGGATTCCGTCGTAAGACGGATTGCGACGGAATCCAGCACCATAGACAAACATTACAAGCCTGATTCCTGCGCGGTGCGTTAATTTTGATGACCCAAAAAAACGTTACATTCTGCGTTGTTTCCACCCGGCGGTTAGTCCATAAACGACTGACCGCCGCGCAGCGGATGCAACGCAAGGTCATCAGTCGCAATCCCCCACTAATACCAAGTCTATGGGTAACAACGGAATCCGCAAACGGATTCCGTTGTTTAAGAGAGCCACGGATTGTGACTGATACATTTTGGCGGAAATGTGAACCTAGCCTTACTCAATAATAAGAAAGATGTAAGATATTCTCTTCCGCATATTCAGCTACAGCTATTTATACAGTAATTAGTGGAGAAATATGCTGTAAATATGCATTTCTGAGACTTCCTGGAAAAGTTGTCGGTATTTTGCCATCCTAAAGTGTTTAGGGACCATAAGACAAGATCCAACTACTTATTTGTATCACATCAAAGTCTCCCCTTGGGCTGTGACTGTATACTGCACATTAATAGCTCTGCATGAGGACCGGCTGTACTCCCTGGGGTGTAAGTACCACCTGTTGGAGGTTGTTCAGCTACAACACCAATGTGCTCCGTAGTATTAGGTGGTATCTAATGTAAGGGGCTGTATTACTGGAGCTGCATTTCACTGACTGTCTTTGTAGTGAGTGCCATTGGTTGTTGCAGCTGTTTGAGACCCGATTTTGTAATTGAGTTGTGTGGTTAGTAAGTTTCTGTTGCTATCTGATGTTACACTTTCAGTTGTTGCGATCAGTTAAGCTGGGTTCACACATAGCGACAGCGACAACGACGTCGCTGTTACGTCACCATTTTCGGTGACGTAACAGCGACCTTGTAAGTCGCTGTTATGATCGCTGCTTAGCTGTCAAACACAGCAGAAGCAGCGATCATAACGTCGCTACATGTGCAGAGAGCAGGGAGCCGCGCTTAGCGCTGGCTCCTTGCTCTCCTAGGTACAGTACACATCGGGTTAATTAACCCGATGTGTGCTGCAGCTACATGTCACAGTGCAGAGAGCAGGGAGCCGCGCGCACTGCTTAGCGCTGGCTCCTTGCTCTCCTTGCTACAGTATACATCGGGTTAATTACCCGATGTGTACTGCAGCCACATGTGCACAGAGCAGGAGCCGGCGCTGGCAGCAAGGGCGGAGGCTGGTAGCGAAGGTAAATATCGGGTAACCAGGGAAAGTCCTTCCCTTGGTTACCCGATGTTTACGCTGGTTACAGCTTACCGCAGCTGCCAGACACCGGCTCCTGCTCCCTGCTCGCTTCATTTCGTCGCTCTCTCGCTGTCACACACAGCGATGTGTGTGTCACAGCGGGAGAGTGACGACCAAAAAATGAAGCTGGACATTCAGCAACGACCGGCGACCTCACAGCAGGGGCCAGGTCGTTGCTGGATGTCACACACCGCGACAGCGACGGGACGTCGCTGCAACGTCACAGAAAATGGTGACGTAGCAGCGACGTCGTTGTCGTCGTCGTTATGTGTGACACCAGCTTTAGGCTATGTGTGCACATTGCATCTTTGTGGTGACTATAAAGATGCACATTTTACCCCCCCCTCCCCGAAAACACACCCCAAGAAAAAAACGCTACATCTCAAACTCACAGCGGGTGCCATAAAACATGACTGCCCGTTGTGAGCTCCACACAGCAACTGAATTGAGCCACGTGATCGGCGGTGATGGCACTCAGATGATTTGTGGTCACAGGTGGAGGACTCCAGCTGTGGCCGCGACTAACTTGAGTGACGTCACCGCTTATCGTGTGGCTCACTTCAGTTGCTGCGTGGATTTAACAGTGGTCAGTCATGTTCTATGGCGGTAATGTCGGGGTGTGTGCAGAGATGTCGGCGGTAATGTCGAGGTGTGTGCGGGGATGTTGGCGGTAATGTCGGGGTGTGTGCGGGGATGTCGGCGGTAATGTCGGGGTGTGTGCGGGGATGTCGGCGGTAATGTCGGGGTGTGTGCGGGGATGTCGGCGGTAATGTCGGGGTGTGTGCGGGGATGTCGGCGGTAATGTCGGGGTGTGTGCGGGGATGTCGGCGGTAATGTCGGGGTGTGTGCGGGGATGTCGGCGGTAATGTCGGGGTGTGTGCGGGGATGTCGGCGGTAATGTCGGGGTGTGTGCGGGGATGTCGGCGGTAATGTCGGGGTGTGTGCGGGGATGTCGGCGGTAATGTCGGGGTGTGTGCGGGGATGTCGGCGGTAATGTCGGGGTGTGTGCGGGGATGTCGGCGGTAATGTCGGGGTGTGTGCGGGGATGTCGGCGGTAATGTCGGGGTGTGTGCGGGGATGTCGGCGGTAATGTCGGGGTGTGTGCGGGGATGTCGGCGGTACTGTCGGGGTGTGTGCGGGGATGTCGGCGGTACTGTCGGGGTGTGTGCGGGGATGTCGGCGGTACTGTCGGGGTGTGTGCGGGGATGTCGGCGGTACTGTCGGGGTGTGTGCGGGGATGTCGGCGGTACTGTCGGGGTGTGTGCGGGGGTGTCGGCGGTACTGTCGGGGTGTGTGCGGGGGTGTCGGCGGTAATGTCGGGGTGTCGGCGGGGGTGTCGGCGGTAATGTCGGGGTGTCGGCGGTAATGTCGGGGTGTCGGCGGGGGTGTCGGCGGTAATGTCGGGGTGTGTGCGGTGAAGATGATAATCAGGACGCCACACACAGACAGAGCCGCGGGATGACAATGAAGTTGGGTGCAGTTCACCTGAGTTCATTCTCATCGCGCGGCTCTGTCTGTGTCTGCTGTCAGCGGGTATGTAGCAGAGCTGAATTGCTGGGGGAATGCACTGTCAAAATTGCATCCACAACGCATGGAAAAAGCATCCAAAATGCATGCGTTGTGGATACATTTTATTTTATAAACGCAGTGTCCAGTCTGCCAGAGGGTGCGTTCTTTTCCGCACTGCAGAGAACGCAACGTGCGCACATAGCCTTAGTCTTATCGGTAAAATCAACTTGACAGGTTCCCTCATACCCCTCCTAAATCTTGCACCCCGGCTGCAGAGCACCTACATGGCTCTGTTCATTCAGATGTGACCATCCGCAGAGCTGAGTCTTGTGCAATCATCGGCTTGTGTTGTGGATGTGACTACAGTTGTTAGGCTGATTGTGTAGTTCTCTTGTATATTATTGTAATAGATTAGGTGTGATATATTTGCTTTGCTGAATAAGATGTGTGATTAGTGTTGGAGAGCCTCCAGGCTCCTTGAAGAATATTGGTTCCCTACACAGCTCCGTAGTAACGGGCCCTGTCTATAGAGGACTGCTTTGGGGCGCTGCTGTTTTGTAGACCTTCTTGGTTACTTTCAATACTTTGTATACACTTCTGTCTAGTTTTGTTTTTTTTCAGCTTTTCCACCCCCTGAATACTAGAGGGAAAGATGACTGTTTTTTTTTTGTCTTTTTCTTTTTAGCAAACGTTAGCATGAAATGTAGTTATTTTCTTACTGGTTGCAATGTGCACACAGGGCATATACACAGATTTTCCAGCATCGTGGGTAAAATTTGATAAAAGCTCATCCACGCTCTGCACATTTTGTAATGCCGAGGTTGAGCATTGAGGGAGGCTGGCAAGTTTCCTACTAGCAAATAAGTCCCGTGTCACATATACCAGCATGACATGTGGCTCCCTCCTTTATAAGAATCTATGGGGGAAATTAATTAAAGGGAACCTGTCAAGTGTAAAATACTCCCAGAATTAAGAGCCGTTCTGGGTGTATATTGTTATTACCTGCCTAACCATCCCTGTATCTAGCAGGGCTGTGGAGTCGGAGTCGGAGTCGTGGAGTCGGAGTCGGAGTCGGAGCTCATTTTGGTGGAGTCGGAGTCGGTATAAAATGCACCGACTCCGACTCTTAAAATATATAATAAATTGGGGACAGGAGTGCAATGCAGAATGTGCTGAATATTTTACTAAATAATAACATTTAGTATAATGCTTATATTTAAGTGAAAAATTTATTGTAGTACAATGTGAACATCAGACATTTAATTGTTTTTATGATACAATAATCAAGATATTTGGATAGAACATAAAATATTTATTGGAATACAACTTTAGAACACAAAAAACTAATAAATTGTAAATATGTAATATATATATATATATATATATATATATATATATATATATATATATATACACACACACAGTGTATATACACACACAAGATATATATGTAATCTACTGTATATTACATAGTGTATTACATATTTACAATTTATTACAGTTTTTTGTGTTCTAAAGTTGTATTCCAATAAATATATTTTATGTTCTATCCAAATATCTTGATTATCGTATCATAAAAATTATTAAATGTCTGATGTTCACATACACATATTCATGTACTACAATAAATTTTTCACCTAACTAAGCAATATATGTAGGAGCCGGAGTCGGAGTCGGAGCCGGAGTCGGAGTCGGTGCAAGAGAATTTGAGGAGTCGGAGTCGAAGGTTTGGCTTACCGACTCCACAGCCCTGGTATCTAGTAGCATAGATAAAAGATCTTTAGAAAAAGTATTTCTAAAGATCTTTTACCATATGCTAATGAGCGAGGGCAGTAGACCCCTGGGCGTTAGTCACCCCTCATTAGCATGTTAGTACGCCCCTGTGGGTGTGCTATCACACTAATGAATACGCAGCGTCACAGCATGATCTCACTCACCGCTCCCCTGCCATCGCCGCCCAATGTTGGATTTTGGCTCAGTGCGCATGATACCGGCGTTTGGGTCATGCGCACTACTTCAGTTTGAAGCCAGGACTCGTACACCCGGCTTCATAGTGCGCACGACCCAAACTCCTGGGTCATGCGCTCTGAGCCGAAATCCAGCGTTTGGCAGCGTAGAGGCGAGTGAGATCATTCTGTGACGTTGCGTATTCATTGGTACGTCCCTGTGGGTGTGCTATCACACTAACATGCTAATGAGGGGTGACTAACACCCAGGTGACTAAGGGGTACTTCTCACATAGCAAGATCGCTGCTGAGTCACAGGTTTTGTGACGTATCAGTGACCTCATCAGCGATCTCGCTGTGTGTGACATTAAGCAACGACCTGGCCCCTGCTGTGATATCGCTGATTGTTACACACTGTTCTGGTTTATTTTTTGCTCGTTGGTCTCCCGCTGTGCAACATGCATCAGCGTGCTTGACAGCAGGAGACCAAAGAGCACCAACTCTGTGTAAGCGGTGGTACGCTGGTAACCAGGGTAAATATCTGGTAACTAAGCAAAGCGCTTTGCTTGGTTATCCGATGTTTACCAGCATATGCTGCTTACAGGTTGCCAGCGCTGGCTCCCTGCACACGTAGCCAAGGTAAATATTGGGTAACTAAGCAAAGCGCTTTGGTTAGTTACCCAATATTTACCTTGGCTACGTGTGCAGGGAACCAGCGCTAAGCGGTGAACGCTGGTAACCAGGGTAAATATCGGGTAACCAAGCAACGCTCTTTGCTTAGTTACCCAATTTTACTCTGGTTACCAAGCGCAGAGTCGCTGGTGGCTGGTCGCTGGTGAGATCTGACTGTTTGACAGCTCACTAGCGACCATGTAGTGACGCACCAGCGATCCTGAACAGGTCAAATCGTGGTCGGAATCGCTGGTGCGTCGTTTAGTGAGACTGTACCCTAAAGCTGGGTTTACACACTGCAACATCTCAAACGACATCGCTGTAACGTCACCGGTTTTGTGACGTAATAGCGACCTCCCCAGCGACATTGCAGTGTGATCACATCAGCGACCCGGCCCCTGCTGTGAAGTTGTAATCGTTACAAATCGTTCAGGACCATTCCTAGGTCCTTTGTTTCCCGCTGTGCAGCATGCATCGCTGGAAAGTTTCAGTGTGTGAAAGACTTTGCAGCGACTTTGTTAGCAACTTCCCTTTCAAAAGGCTGCTTATCAACGTCCCCAACAACCAGCTAGGTCGCTCTGCAGGTCCGGATCGCTGTTGCGTTGTTGGCCAGGTTTGCCTGTTTGACAGCTCACCAGAGACTTAGCAGAGACTTAGGGAGGTCGCTGTTACGTCACAAAAATGGGTGACGTTACAGCGATGTCCTTTGCGATGTTGCAGTGTGTAAACCCAGCTTATGGCCCTCGCTCATTAGCATACGGTAAAAGATCTTTAGAAATACATTTTCTAAAGATCTCTTTATCTATGCTAGTGTATACAGGGACGGTTAGGCAGGGATTAGCAATATGTACACAGAAATGCTCAAGGTTCAGGGTGCATATTAGATCTGACAGGTTCCCTTTAAGCCCTTTTTACCATAAGACTGGCTATAAGTTACATTAATGTGCAACAGTTGTTCAAATATCTTGAAATTTTTGGCACATACTCCAATCTACAACTGGTGTACATTTGTGATTCTAATACAAGGGCGACTAAAAGATGTGTTAAATTTACTACGGGGCACGCTCCTCTTAATAAACTTGATGCATATATATATGTATGTGTGTATGTATGTATGTGTGTGTGTGTATATATATATATATATATATATATATATATATATATATATATATATATATATATTATACACACGCAGATCCTGGAGCAAGACACGAGTATAACATGCCAGTATTGTGAATTTTCCACTGTTTTGCTCTAAAACGCTGCAAGGAGCCTCTGAAGCATTACAGGTAAAAATAAGTTCTTAAATCCTGACATCTCGTCTTGTTAAAGGAAATCTGTCAACAGGTTTTCTGCTACCTCATCTGAGCAGCATGATGTGGGCAGAGAGACGCTGAATCCAATGATGTATGACTTATTTTACTGGGTGCAGCGGTTCTGATGGTATTTTTAAATTTAGGCCGGGGCCACACAGGGCACTAGTGCGATCCTCACATGACACTCGGCTCACATTGGCAGTACAGCAGAGCCGAGTGTCATGCTGCTATCCCTGCGACTGAGGTCCGACTGTGCGAGCAGACCTCAGCTGCGGGGGGCGGGCCAGCACTGAGGAGGGGTGGGAGGGATTTCTCTCCCTCTCTCCTCCGTAGCCGGCTATTGCCATTCTCGCCCTGCACGCACTATACACCGGTGTAATGCGAGTGCAGTGCGATTTTTCTCTCGCCCCATACACTTGAATGGGTGCGAGAGAAAAGAGTCTCGCATTACATTCGCAGCATGCTGTGATTGTTTTTTCGGTCCGATTAGGCCTTGTACGCACTTGCCGATTTGCCGCAGATTTGCTGCATGTTTCGCTGCAGAAAATGTTCATAACATCTCTGCAGTGATTCACCAGCAAATCCTATGGGGAAAAAAAAAAAGCTGTGTGCACTAGGCGGATTTTGACAGCTGCATGTTTTGCTGCGGGAGTCCTGCAGCAAAAACAATTGCATGTCAATTCTTTTCCACAGGTAGCTGCGGGACTGGCTACTGGAGTAATCTCCAGTAATACCAGACCTGGCCGCGGTTACCTGCTCTGAACTCCGGAGCTGTCAACTGCGCTCTGGAGTGCAGCGTACACTAAACTGCGAGCGCCGAGTGATTGATTTCCCGGCGATTGAAGTTTAGTTCAGGCCGGGCTGATCTCCGGAGCTCCGGTGACAGCTGTAGAGAGGCCGGGCTGCACTCCGGAGCTGTCACCTGAGCTCCGGAGATCAGCCCGGCCTGAACTAAACTTCAATCGCCGGGAAATCAATCACTCGGCGCTCGCAGTTTAGTCCAGGCTGCACTCCGGAGCTCAGGTGAGAGCTCCGGAGTTCAGTGCAGGTAACCGTGGCCAGGCCTGGTATTACTGGAGATTCCTCCAGTAGTCAGTCCGACGCTGGCTGCAGCATTTCCGCACCAAATCCACAGCAAAATGCAACAAACCAGATGCGGATTTTGGTGCGGTATTTTCCCGCAGGTGCGGAAAACTTACTGAGCCTCCGGAATTTTCGTAAGAAAATTCCTTTTTCTAGTGCGCACAGGGCCTTAGGCTATGTGTCCACGGTAGAATGTTGCTGCGGATTTTTCTGCATGAAAATCCGCGACTTTCCCGGTAAATCCGCACCTTTTCAAAGGTGCGGATTTGCCGCAAATTTACCGCAAAATTGCCGCGGATTTTGGTGCGGATTTTTTTTTCTCCCCAATTCTATAGCCAAAATCCGGATCAAAATCCGCAACAATAATTGACATGTTGCAGATTTTTCCGGATCAAAATCCGCGGCAAATCCGCCGCGGAAAAATCCGCAGCATGGACACAGCATTTCCAAAATGCCATTGAAATGGCTTGGAAGTGCCGCTGCTGCAGATTTTCGGAAAATCCGCGGCTTTTCCGCGAGAAATCCGCGGCAAAATCCGCGCATTTTCCGCAGCGTGGACACATAGCCTTAGGGTTGAGAAAATAATCGCTCGTGTGCGCTGACACACAGGCTAATATCGGTCCAAGTGGAATGCGATGTTTTATCGCACTTCACTCGCACCGTTTTTCTCGCCATTTGGCTTAGGCCTTCGCCATGTAGCAGAGATCAGAAAGTGAATCGTGCCCATACCAGGCTCTCTATGTACAAAGTGTATAGACAGCTGCTAATCAGAGGGGGAGGGTGCATAGTTGGATTTGTGTAGTCCAGGCAATGAAAATCCCAGGTGATCAAACCTTCATTATAAGTAAATGGCACACAGGGTAATAAATGACACATCATTGAACTGTGTGTCAGCCTCTATCTCCTGCTGTCTTCAGATTACATAGCAGAAACCTGCTGACAGATTCCATTTAAATTAATTATAAAATCAGAATATCCAGTTGTCAGATCTGAGCTGCCAGCCTCATATATGCAATGAATCGGGTTGGAAGACCCTGCAGTTGGGCATCTTGTTCTGGTTTAACCACCAACAATGCTTTACGGCCACAGAAAACAAGTCTGTTTTTTTTTTTTAACTTCAGGATTATCAAAGTGACTTTTTTTTTTTGTGTCAATTTTGCAGGTTGGGTGGACCTGATCCACTGGACTATGTGAGCATGTACCGTAATCTGGGCAATCCCACACTTGATGTTCCTGAGCATTGGCATTATGTCAGTTTTGGACTAAGCGATTTGTATGGAGACAACAGAGTACATGAGTAAGTTATACATGTCACTAATAGATTTTTCCTTTTTTTTTTTTTTCCTAGCATACTATAGAAGAACTACAAAAAAATAAAGTGTGTGTGTCCGAGGGAACGTCATAGACTGTGTTTTGATGGGAAAATTTAACCCCACGCTTTACAGTTACTCTCAAAAATCCTGCCTCAATTAAACTGAATGGAGCTGGGAGCTACAGGCTATTAATAGCAACTGTCAGTGGTTGCTATAGGAGCAAAATAAACTGTTAGTATAAGAAGCTTATGTGTGAAGTAATATGATGTCGTTGGAGAGATGGATAGAGTATAACAGCAGTAACCTGCAACCAGGTAGATAATGCCCAATAGTCCAATATATACAAGATAATAGCAGGGACTAAAACTTAACTTTTAATAATCCAGATAAAAATTGTCAATATTACAAAAGTGCAGTAAAATTCAGGGCTGTGGAGTCGGAGTCGGAGTCGTGGAGTCGGAGTCGGAGCTCATTTTGGTGGAGTCGGAGTCGGTATAAAATGCACCGACTCCGACTCCTAAAATATATAATAAATTGGGGACACTAGTGCAATGCAGAATGTGCTGAATATTTTACTAAATAATAACATTTAGTATAATGCTTATATTTAAGTGATAAATTTATTGTAGTACAATGTGAACATCAGACATTTAATTGTTTTTATGATACAATAATCAAGATAATTGGATAGAACATAAAATATTTATTGGAATACAACTTTAGAACACAAAAAACTAATAAATTGTAAATATGTTATATATATATATATATATATATATAGTGTATATACACACACAAGATATATATGTAATCTACTGTATATTACATAGTGTATTACATATTTACAATTTATTACAGTTTTTTGTGTTCTAAAGTTGTATTCCAATAAATATATTTTATGTTCTATCCAAATATATTGATTATTGTATCATAAAAATTATTAAATGTCTGATGTTCACATACACACATTCATGTACTACAATAAATTTTTCACCTAACTATAAGCAATATATGTAGGAGTCGGAGTCGGAGTCGGAGTCGGAGTCGGAGTCGGAGTCGGAGTCGGAGTCGGAGTCGGAGTCGGAGTCGGAGTCGGAGTCGGAGTCGGAGTCGGAGTCGGAGTCGGAGTCGGAGTCGGAGTCGGAGTCGGAGCAAGAGAATTTGAGGAGTCTGAGTCGGAGTCGGAGTCGGAGCAAGAGAATTTGAGGAGTCTGAGTCGGAGTCGGAGTCGGAGCAAGAGAATTTGAGGAGTCTGAGTCGGAGTCGAAGGTTTGGCTTACCGACTCCACAGCCCTGGTAAAATTGCCAAATGGCTATAAATTGAAGTGGTCTCACCCAGACGTTCTCCAGGGACAAAAGGACACACCGATCCAGGGTTGATCAGAAGCGGAAAAAAACAGGGTAAAGCATTGGGAGATGGTAAGATATAAACCCTGTCGTGCCCTGTGCCAATGCTTCCGCCCTGACAAGGGCAGCGCCCAAGTGAGCTGTCTGCCCCACAAACCAAACAAAGAAGCGTTCTCCCAACGCGTTTCCCTCTAAGTGAGAAGAGTTCTTCAGGGGAGATTAAAGAACCAATTGAACAGCCTGCAGTGGCAGGGTTCAAGAAACTGATCAACCTGCAGTGGCAGGGATCAAAGATACAGGCTATGTGTCCAAGTATAAGGTGGTGCATGGACATTAATGCCTGAGATCGCTATATACCCATTTATTAATGATTATTACCTTCAGCTGTGCAGGGAAACCATCCTGCATAATACTCCGTTCGTGCTTACACTGCCGGCGTCTGAGATCACTTCCGGTCATGTGACCAGCAGACTCCTGCGCTCCAGTCTGGAACGCATGAGAAACCATTGGATGGGGGAAACATCAATCAATGAGGTCACATCCGGTTTAGCGATTACAATATTATAACCAACCAAAGCTTTCCCATCTCAACGCCCTGCACAGGGGGCATGTCGCCAACATACAGGGCAGACTCCCTGCATAATATTCAGTTCATGCTACAATTGCTGGCGTCGAACATCACATATAGTCATGTGACTAACAAACTTCCGCGCTCCAATGTGGAACGCATAGAAAATGATTGGATATGGGAGACGTCAATCAACAAGGTCATGTCCGGTTTGGCAGACCTCACTGTTATATATCACACAAGCTATCCCATCCAATCATCTTGCAATAGGGGTGTGTCGTCACAAATCATGTGACGTATGTTGTCCATATACAGTTAGTATCACCCTCAAATCGCAAATTAGTGCTAATAAGCAAAAACCTCTGATTTAATAAATGAATTTTGACTCAAATATATACAGGGCACTGATGACCAGCAGATGGAGAACCTGAGGTTATTCATGAACTTACTGACAGGGCGGAAGCATTGGCACAGGGCACGACAGGGTTTATATCTTACCATCTCCCAATGCTTTACCCTGGTTTTTTCCGCTTCTGATCAACCCTGTATCGGTGTGTCCTTTTGTCCCTGGAGAACGTCTGGGTGAGACCACTTCAATTTATAGCCATTTGGCAATTTTACTGCACTTTTGTAATATTGACAATTTTTATCTGGATTATTAAAAGTTAAGTTTTAGTCCCTGCTATTATCTTGTATATATTGGACTATTGGGCATTATCTACCTGGTTGCAGGTTACTGCTGTTATACTGTTTAATAGTGACTGGCATGGCTGGCTTCCTTTCTACAGGACCAGACACGGCTAGTTGGCTTACAGAGGCAAAAGATATATTCTCTGAAAAAGAATTTGTTCAAAAAAAGTATACTCCATCTTACACTGCTGCCTTTAAGGAGGTCACTAGGACCTATAAGGAACAGATTACTAGTTGGTGGGAGGTACAGAGCCTTGATAATTATATCGAAAGTAATATTGTTCCTAGGGGTTTACGCATCCCCCTCATACCTGCTGCTAGGTGTCGGACTCCTCAATTGATGACTGCCTGGGAGAAAGAGGCCACAGCTAGTTCTCTCAGGTTGATGAAAATCCTTCTTTTAGAAGAAAGGAATAACCTTGAGGCAATTAATAACAAACTCAAGGAACAGATTGAGGTCACGAAAACCTATCAAAACGAGAGTGATTTTTCGATTAAGGAGATTAGCTTGAAAAATTCTATCGAAAAATTTCAGTTTCATTTAAAAGAAAGGAAACATAAACAATTTAAACGTGACCTTCAAGATTTTAAAGATAATAAAGTATATCAATTTATTCCAACTGAGGGTCCTACATCTAGAGAGCGGGAGTCAGACCTATCCTCTACTGAGGCTGAACTCTCGGATACAGAGGGTAAGGGACTCCCCCCCCCCCCCCCCCCCCTTTCGCTTGCAACAAAGGGCTAGACGTAACCGGAGAGGACCACAGAGAACTGATCACTCAGGTTACCCACCGATACAGGCCAATAATCCTCCTTTCGCAACTACTCCCTGAGGAGTCGCAGGGGGAAGGACTAGGTATTCAAGTTATCAATTTATCTGACAGAGTCCTTAATCAGACAGAGATGGCGGTCCTTAGCAAAGGACTATCCTTTGTTCCTTCTAATGACTTTTCAGTGTTTGATTTTATTAAAGACCTAAACCTTTTCGCCCGCAAATTGCGCTGGAAGAAATTCTTTAGATTAAAGGATAATAAAATCTGTGCGGATCTAGACATACCTTTCGATATGATTGATGATGTGAGGCTGTTGGCTGGGTTGGATGAATCGGTTCCCTCTACCTCCGGTAAAGGCCCATTTACCACTTTGAAGAATCCGAGTACAAGAATGCCACCTAATTTTTCTGACGTCTCGGCTATTGACATCTTTTTGAATCAAGTGACGAGTGATGTTCTTGCTCTAAGTAAGATTGATCTGAATGGGACGGGTATGGCTCCCTATCGGACTGAGCAGAAGAACAACCTTTCTAAAATTGAGATGCGTGCACTGTGTAATTTGGAGAAAGACTCTACTATTACTGTTAAACCCTCAGACAAAGGGGGGAATACAGTTTTGTTGAACACAAATGATTATCGGGACATCTGCTTAAACATATTGCAAGATACTAGCACCTATTGTAAGGTCTCTGGCAATCCTCTTATTGTTGCCAAAAAAACATTGAAGGATATACTTAATAATGCTGAAATTCATGGCCTGATAAGCAAGGAAGAACTAGCCTTTTTGATACCTGAATTTCCATTGATGTCTACTTTTTATATACTTCCCAAAGTACATAAGGGGGTAAACCCCCTTAGGGGAAGACCTATTGTTTCTGGGGTAGATAACATCACACAGAACGCTGGGATTTACATAGATAAAATCCTTAACCCATTCGTTATCTCACTACCCTCTTATGTACGGGACAGTTTAGATTTCATCAGCAGAATTGAGGATGTGGTGGTGGGTCCCAATACATTTCTTGCCAGTATTGACGTGGAAACTTTATACTCTTCCATTCCACATCATTGGGGACTTAAGGCTGTTAAATTCTTCCTTGCTACCAGGGGGAAACATTTTGAGGCTCATAACAATCTGGTTATATCCTTGTTGGACTTTGTTTTGCACAATAATTTCTTTCTGTTTGATGGCTCCACCTACCACCAGCTCAGGGGCACGGCAATGGGGAGCCCTTGTGCTCCCTGCTACGCCAACTTGTTCCTGGGCTGGTGGGAGGATACCACTGTTTTTCAAGAGTCTATGACATCCTTCACGGATATGATTGACCTTTTGGGTCCGGTTCATAGACGATGTTTTTCTTCTGTGGAAGGGGTCCCGTGAATTGTTCATTGAATTCGTGGGGAGGTTAAATTCGAACCCCTTAGGATTGGTTTTCACCTATGTCATCGATCCTATTAGCCTGCCTTTTCTGGATTTAATGGTGACGATTGGTACAGAAGGTAGGCTAAGGACAACAATCTACAGGAAGCCTACTGCCACGAACTCGCTCCTCAGGTGGGAGAGTCACCATCCTCCTTCTCTCAAGCGGGGTATCCCTAAGGGACAATACCTCCGCTTGAGAAGAAATTGTTCTGACCAGAGCGAGTTTGTGGCGAGGGCTGTTGATTTGAGGTCTCGCTTTTTGAATAAGGGTTATCCAGATCACATCCTTAAAGAGGCCTTCAAATACTCATTGAACCAGGACCGGAATAAGTTACTGACTCCGAAGCGGAAGTGTGATGATGAAATGGGTGTCGTCAGACTTATTACGACCTATACCAAGGGTGCCTCTACTATTAGACAGATCTTGGATCGACATTGGGGGATCCTTGGTATGGATAAGGATGTTGCGGATTACATCAAACCACAGCCGAGTATCACCTTTCGAAAAAATCGGTCGTTAGGTGATCGTCTGACTCATAGCCATTTTGTCCCGCCCAGTGAGGGAACCACGTGGATCCCTAACAGACCACATGGTTGCTTCAAATGTGGCTCTTGTGTCGCCTGTAAAAATATTCAAACAGGCAAAAGGTACACCAGTACATCCACAGGTGAATCTCTGGACATTAGAGAATTCATGAATTGTAAAACAAAGGGTGTTGTGTATCTGGCTACCTGTCATTGCGGTGTACAATATGTCGGTAAGACGACACGTGAGCTCCGGAGACGGGTAGGGGAGCATATGGGGGACATTAGAAATGATCGCGATACCCCCATTGCACGGCACATGAATGTACGCCACAGTCAGAATAAGGAGGCCATTTCTTTCATGGGCATTCTGAGAGTGAAACAATCCCCCAGAGGTGGCAATCTCGATCGTGTCCTATTACAAAAAGAGGCGAGGATGATTTTTCGCCTCAAGACTTGCCACCCGGATGGCCTTAATGATCAGATCAATTATGGGTGCTTCATATAGTCCCTGTATCTATAGTAGCCAACTGTTGTGTTCTTGTCCTTTCCGAAGGGTAGTTTTAGGCCATTGACCAAGCTCTATATTTAGCCCTCTACTTGGCATCCACTTTATTATAGGTCTAATTGAGGTCCAGGTTGGGAATGTTATCAGACTCTTGGTGTCTTTAGAATAGTTAGATTCAAGATGGTCCGATTTGGGAAAGACATTGGTTTTTCTCCCCCTTTCCCCCCCCCCCCCTTTTTTGCAGTATGAGTTGTGGATCACTGATCATAGTTTCGCTATTCATATGTGTTGATACCCTTTAATTTAACCTTCTGGTCACCGTAGTTTTGGTCGTTCTTGCTAGTATCCTATATTTTAGTCTGTGATTTGATGAGCTGACGATCTAAATCTTTATATTAATCAGTAAGTTCATGAATAACCTCAGGTTCTCCATCTGCTGGTCATCAGTGCCCTGTATATATTTGAGTCATCATTCATTTATTAAATCAGAGGTTTTTGCTTATTAGCACTAATTTGCGATTTGAGGGTGATACTAACTGTATATGGACAACATACGTCACATGATTTGTGACGACACACCCCTATTGCAAGATGATTGGATGGGATAGCTTGTGTGATATATAACAGTGAGGTCTGCCAAACCGGACATGACCTTCTTGATTGACGTCTCCCATATCCAATCATTTTCTATGCGTTCCACATTGGAGCGCGGAAGTTGGTTAGTCACATGACTATAATGTGATGTTCGACGCCAGCAATTGTAGCATGAACTGAATATTATGCAGGGAGTCTGCCCTGTATGTTGGCGACATGCCCCCTGTGCAGGGCGTTGAGATGGGAAAGCTTTGGTTGGTTATAATATTGTAATCGCTAAACCGGATGTGACCTCATTGATTGATGTTTCCCCCATCCAATGGTTTCTCATGCGTTCCAGACTGGAGCGCAGGAGTCTGCTGGTCACATGACCGGAAGTGATCTCAGACGCCGGCAGTGTAAGCACGAACGGAGTATTATGCAGGATGGTTTCCCTGCACAGCTGAAGGTAATAATCATTAATAAATGGGTATATAGCGATCTCAGGCATTAATGTCCATGCACCACCTTATACTTGGCACATAGCCTGTATCTTTGATCCCTGCCACTGCAGGTTGATCAGTTTCTTGAACCCTGCCACTGCAGGCTGTTCAATTGGTTCTTTAATCTCCCCTGAAGAACTCTTCTCACTTAGAGGGAAACGCGTTGGGAGAACGCTTCTTTGTTTGGTTTGTGGGGCAGACAGCTCACTTGGGCGCTGCCCTTGTCAGGGCGGAAGCATTGGCACAGGGCACGACAGGGTTTATATCTTACCATCTCCCAATGCTTTACCCTGTTTTTTTCCGCTTCTGATCAACCCTGGATCGGTGTGTCCTTTTGTCCCTGGAGAACGTCTGGGTGAGACCACTTCAATTTATAGCCATTTGGCAATTTTACTGCACTTTTGTAATATTGACAATTTTTATCTGGATTATTAAAAGTTAAGTTTTAGTCCCTGCTATTATCTTGAGAGATGGATAGAGAGACAGAAAGAGACACAGACCGGGCAAAATAGACAGAGACTGGGAGAGAGACAGTTACTATCCTGGGCAACGCCGGGTGCTAGTATATAATATATCGTAGTCTTGCTATGCTTCCTGAGCAGGAGCAGATTACTTTTCTTGGAATGACAGGCTCAGGGAAGTGACACACGAGCAGAGCAGGTCAGACCTTCCTTGTGTTATATAGTCGTACGTTCATAAATGGGTTATCCCTGCAGGGCAAATCCATGGCCGAGCACCGCAGATCGCAGGCCTGTATGCAGACAACTCTACAATGAAAATTGAAGATGTCATAATGTAATCAACTGCAGAAAGAGAGCCAGTGTCTATGACGGACAGACATGGTTCCTCATTGCAGAGTGGTGTATACAGTTTAGGAAGTGCTTAACCCCTTCACGACCGCGGGCAGTAAAATTACGTCCTATTTTAACGTGACTTAACGACCAGGGACGTAATTTTACTGCCTAAAGTTCATTTGATTGCCGTGGCCATAGCAACTGCTTTCAAATGATGTCCCCTGCTGTTTCTTACAGCAGGGGACCTTTGCTTGACCCCAGGGGGGGTGGCATCGCCACCCCCCATAGGCGATCGATGTGATTGGCTGTTCAAATCTGAACCGCCAACCACATCGTTCGCACTAATTTCGGCAAAAATAATGCCCGAATTAGTGCGAGACTGTGAGATCCAGCTATGAGATGCCGTAGCAGCTACAGCAGATCATAGGTGGATCTCAAACATGTCGCCCCCAGCCCCTGCAGCACTGATTGGAGCGATCGTGCTATGACGCGCAATCGCTCCAATCAGTGTGCAGAGGGGCGGTCTGATATGCGGGTGGCCGCCCTCCCCAGGCCTGTCCTGGTCTGAGGACCCTCCACCAACATGTCTGCAGCGTGGAGTGGCTGGTACTTTGGTACCACGCCACCGCTGCTGCCGCCGCAGACGCCGCCTCTGCTGTCACCGCGCCTGCTCCAATGGTAAGTATTGCGCTCCGGCGATGGCCCCTGCGCGCTCCCGTGAAGGCCCCTGCCCGTTCCCCCCCCCCCCCCTGATCTGCCCCCCTATGGCCCGATCTGCCCCCCGGCATCCCGATCTGCTCCCCTATGGCCCGATCTGCCCCCCGGCATCCCGATCTGCTCCCCACACGATCTGCCTGCCTCCTCTGTCATCTCTATTCTGCTTCCAAGGTTCCTTCCTTCTGCCTTTGCTTCTCCGCCCCCTCTGCTCTCCCTCTGCCCCCCCCTCCCCATTTTTTCTTGTATCCTGTCCATTTTTACACCTCATCCGTCCATGCGTCCCGCCAAGCGATGATCAGGTAATGGATCTGCATCCGTGGTCAGTTTTTGGCGTGACTTTTTTCCGTATTCGTGACGCTTTTTGTATCGCGTCCGTCCGTGCGTCCTGCCAAGCGCTGATCAGGGATGCACATAACGGATCGGCATCCCTGCTCAATTTTTGGCGTGACCTTTTTTTTTTTTTTTTTCCGTATCCCCAACGCTTTTTGTATCTCATCCGACCGTGCTTCCTGCAGCGGCCGATCAGTGCACCGCGTCTGTGCGTTTGAAAAGTTAAATGGTGTTCCTTCTCTTCTGAGCCTCGCCGTGCGCCCAAACAATTACTTTCCACCACATATGAGGTATCTGCGTACTCAGGAAAAATTGCACAATATGTTTTATGGTACATTTTTTCCTGATACCGTTGTAAAAAAAAAAAGCTACCTGGTTGATACAAAAATTTTGTGGTTAGAAAAAAAAAAAAATAATTTTCACGGTTCAACGTTATCAACTTCTGTGGAGCCCCTGAGGGTACAAGGGGCTCACCAAACATCTAGATAAATTCCTTGTTGGTCTAGTTCCGAAATGGGGTAATTTGTGGGGGAGCTCCACTGTTTAGGCACCATAGGGGGTCTCCAAACGTGACATGGCGTCCGCTATTGATTCCAACCAATTTTGCTGTCAAATGGCGCTCCTTCTCTTCTGAGCCCCGCCATGCGCCCAAACAATTTACTTTCCACCACATATGAGGTATCTGCGTACTCAGGAGAAATTGCACAATACGTTTTATGGTGCATTTTTTCCTGATACCCTTGTGAAAAAAAGCTACCTGGTTCAAGTAACAGTTTTGTAATGAAAAAAAGAAAAATTGTATTCATGGCTCAACATTATCAACTTCTGTGGTGCCCCTTGGGGCTCGCTAAACATCTAGATAAACTCCTTGAGGGGTCTACTTTCCAAAATGGGGTCACTTGTGGGGGAGCTCCACTGTTTAGGCACCATAGGGGGTCTCTAAAACGTGACATGGCGTCCGCTAATGATTCCAACCAATTTTGCTGTCAAATGGTGCTCCTTCTCTTCTGAGCCCCGCCATGCGCCCAAACAATTACTTTCCACCACATATGAGGGATCTGCGTACTCAGGAAAAAATGCACTATAAATTTTATGGTGAATTTTTTGCTGATACCCTTGTGAAAAAAAAGCTACCTAGTTGAAGCAACAGTTTTGTGGTAAAAAATTTTTTTTTTCTTTTCACAGCTCAACGTTATAAACTTCTGTGAAGCCCCCAGGTGTTCAAAGTGCTCACCAAACATCTAGAAAAAATATTTGAGGGCTCTAGTTTCCAAAATGGGGTCACTTGTGGGGGAGCTTCATTGTTTAGGCACCTCAGGGGGTCTTCAAACCCAACATGGCGTCCGCTAATGAGTGCAGCTAATTTTGCGTTCAAAAATTCAAATGGCGCGCCTTCCCTTCCGAGCTCTGCCGTGCGCCCAAGCAATTGATTTTTACCACATATGGGGTATCAGCGTACTCAGGAGAAAATGCACAATAAATTGTATGGTGCACTTTCTCTTTTCTCCCTTGTGAAAATGAAAATTTTATTGCTAAAGTAACATTTTTGTGTTTAAAAAGTAAAATTTTCATTTTTTCCTTCCACATTGCTTTGGTTCCTGTGAAGCACCTAAAGGGTTAATAAACTTTTTGGATGTGGTTTTGCGCAGAGTGAGGGGTGCAGTTTTTAGAATGGGGTCACTTTTGGGTATTTTCTGTCACCTCGGCCTCTCAAAGTCACTTCAAATGTGATGTGGTCCCTTAAAAAAATTATTTTCTAAATTTTGTTGGAAAAATGAGAAATCGCTGATGACCTTTGACCCCTTCTAACTTCCTAACGAAAAAAAATTTTGTTTCGAAAATTGCGCTGATGTAAAGTAGATAAGTGGGAAAGTTTATTTAGTAACTATTTTGTGTGACATATCTCTCAGATTTATGGGCATAAATTTTCAAAGTTTGAAAATTGCGAAATGTTCAAAAGTTTTGCAAAATTTCCTAAATTTTCACAAATAAACGCAAAAATTATCGGTTTAAATTTACCACTGACATGAAGTACAATATGTCACGAAAAAACAATCTCAGAATCGCCAGGATCTGTTGAAGCGTTCCAGAGTTATAACCTGTCAAGGTGACACTGGTCAGAATTGCAAAAAATGGCCCGGTCATTAGGGTGTT
This sequence comes from Anomaloglossus baeobatrachus, assembly GCF_048569485.1. Lineage (NCBI taxonomy): Eukaryota > Metazoa > Chordata > Amphibia > Anura > Aromobatidae > Anomaloglossus > Anomaloglossus baeobatrachus. Next base: position 75,789,654 of record NC_134357.1, read on the forward strand.
TTAGTGGCCGGGGGTGAAGGGGTTAAAGAGAACCTGTCACCAGATTTGGGGCCTATAAGCTGCGGCCACCACCACTGGGCTCTTATATACAGCATTCTAAAATGCTGTATATAAGAGCCCAGGCCGCTGTGAGAACATAAAAATCACTTTATAATACTCACCTAAATGGTCGCTGCGGTGGAGTTGGGTCAGATCGGTGTCTTCATTCTCTGGTGCCGGCGCCTCCTCTTTCGGCCTTCTTTGTCGTCCTTTTTCTGAAGCAGGGGTACATGACACATCCTACGTCATACACACTCGCCGGCATTCAGGTCCTGAGTAGGTGCACTTTGATCTGCCATGAGCAGAGCAAATCAAAGTATTGTAGTGCACCTGTGTGGGACCGGTGAGTGTGTATGACGTAGATGCGTCATGCACCCCGGCTTCAGAAAAAGGACGAAGTTGGCCGAAAGAGGAGGCGCCGGCACCGGAGAATGAAGACCCCCATATGGCCCAACTCCACCGCAGCGACCGGTTTAGGTGATTATTAAAAAGTGTTTTTTACATTCTACACAGCGGCCTTGGCTCTTATATACAGCAAGTTAGAATGCTGTATATAACAGCCCACTGGTGGTGGCCGCAGCTTTATAGGGGCCAAATCTGGTGACAGGTTCCCTTTAATTGCTCCATACACATTAGAATGTTGAATGAAAACCCATTAATTATGTTAATATTATAGTTAATATTTATCACTTTTCTTATGAAAGCTATTTCATTCTGTAGTTTTGTTCCATCAAATTAAAGTAATGGCAATGCAATACCCCAGCAGTCTGTTGGGTTTCCATCGTTTTGTACGGCATTTATTCTATTTATTATTATTATTATTATTATTTATATATTTTATTATTTTGGGTGGGCTCTGCAATGGAGCGATGGTATTTACCAAATGCATGTTCCTAAAGATGAAGTTCTCTTTATGTATTTTCTGGATATACAGTGGGTACGGAAATTCTTCAGACCCCTTTAAATTTGTCACTTTGTTTCATTGCAGCCATTTGGTAAATTCCAAAAAGTTCATTTTTTTTTTCCTTAAGGCTACTTTCACACATCGGGTTTTTGCTCTGCGGCACAATACGGCGCTGTGCAGAAAAAACGCATCCGTTTTTTTTGCCGCCGGTTGAGTTTTTTTTTTTTGCATAGACTTACATTAGTGCCGTATTGTGCCGCATGGGCTTGCGTTCGGTCTGGTTTTTGCCGCATGTGGCAGATTTAGCCGATGCCGCGGCCGGATGGAACGTTCCTTGGCACGTTTTTTGCCCCTGCAAAAAAAACGCATCGTGCCGCATCCGGCTGCCGCATGCGGTTTCTTCCATTGCGCATGCTCAGTAGCATGCCGCAACCGGAAAAAAACGTACGGGCCGCATGTAAAAACTTATGCAAAGGATGCGGTGTTTTCGCCGCATCCGTTGCATAGGTTTCACAGCCAGATTGAGCCGCACTGCTCAAACCGGATGTGTGAAAGTAGCCTAATGTGCACTCTGCGCCCCATCTTGACAGACAAAAACCCCAGAAATGTAGAAATTTTTGGAAATGTATTAAACAAACACTGAAATATCACATGGTCATAAGTATTCAGACGCTTTGCTCAGTATTGAGTAGAAGCACCCTCCCTTTTGAGCTTATACTGCCATGAGTCTTCTTGGGAATGATGCAACAAGTTTTTCACACTTTGATTTGGGGATCCTCTGCCATTCTTCCTTGCAGATCCTGTCCACTTCTGTTGGTGGACAGCCATTTTCAGTTCTCTCCAGAGATGTTCAATTGGGTTTAGGTCAGGGCTCTGACTGGACCAGTCAAGGATGGTCCCATAGCATGATTCTGCCACCACCATGTTTCACTGTTGGGATTGTATTGGTCAGGTGATGAGCAGTGCCTGGTTTTCTTCACACATGCCACTTAGAATTATCACCAAAAAGTTCTATCTTTGTCTCATCAGGCCAGAGAATCTTATTTCTCATAGTCTGGGAGTCCTTCATATGTTTTTTTTGCAAACTCTATGCGGGCTTTCATATGTCTTGCACTGAGTAGAGGCTTCCGTCGGCCACTCTGCCATAAAGGCCCGAATGTTTGAGAGCTGTAGTGATAGTTGACGTTGTGGAACTTTTGAACTTTCTCCCATCTCCCCACTGCATCTCTGGAGCTCAGCCACAGTGATCTTGGGGTTCTTCTTTACCTCTCTCACCAAGGGTCTTCTCCCACGATTCCTCTGTTTGGCTGGACAGACAGGTCTAGGAAGATTTCTGTTGGTCCCAAATATCTTCCACTTAAGGATTATGGAGGCCACTGTGCTCTTAAGAACCTTGAGTACTGCAGAAATTCTTTTGTTCTGATGAGACCAAGATAAACTTATTTGGTTCAGATGGTGTCAAGAGTGTGGTGTGGCAACCCGTGGAGGAGTATAGAGACAAGTGTGTCCTGCCTACAGTAAAGCATGGTGGTGGGAGTGTCCTTTCTTGGGGCTACCAGCTTATGCGAGCTACTGTTCATTGAGGGATCCATGAATGCCAGTGTGTACTGAAACATACTAAAGCAGAGCATGATATTTCCCGCCTCCCCCTTCAGAAACTGGGCCATGGCAGTATTCCAACATAATGGCCCCATACACCCCTCCAAGACGACCACTGCCATTCTAAGGCAACTGAGGGTAATGGCACTGGACTGGCCAAGCGTCTCTAGACCTAAAACCTAGTGAACATCTGTGGGCCTTCTCCAACGGAAGGTGGAGGAGTACAGGGTTTTGAACATTCACCAGCTCTGTGATGTCTTCATAGAGGAGGGAAGAGGATCCAGTGCCTCCTGTGACGCTCTAGTGACCACCATACCCAAGAGAGCTACGGCAGTGCCTGAATATAATGGTGGTCACACCAAATATTGACACTTTTAAGCATAATTTGGCCTTTTTCACTTAGATGTGAACTTTTGTTGCCAGGGGTTTAGATATTGTTTCATTTTTAGAGGGCACCAAATCTACCCTGTTATACAAGCTACACACTGAATACTTTACATTGAATATATGACACTATGATACAGTGTTGTTCCATTAAAAGATAGAATATTTACAAAAATGTAAGGGTGTACTCATTTGTGATATACGGTCTATACTAGTGACAGACTAAATAATAATAATAATAATAATAATTAATAATAATAATAATAAAAAAAAAAAACAAAAAAAACTTGGAGTTACACCTAAACGATCTGTATGATATGTAACTGTGACTGTTGTGTGCCAAAAGATTTTCTTAGGGCCTGTCCCCATGTTGTAGATTTGTCACTTCTTTTTTTTTTTTTCTCTTTGCATTTTTGTCACAATCTGAAGGGTTTGCTAGTACCAGTAAAGGGTATGACCATTCTTAAGTCTCATGCACATGTTGCTTATTTTTGTCCTGCAGATTTACCGTATTTTTCGGACTATAAGATGCACTGGACTATAAGACGCACCCTGGTTTTAGAGCAGGGAAAATAGGAAAATAATATTAAGCAAAAAATGTGGTACTATTATGGGGGTAATGTCCCCAAACTGCTATATACCTGATCCTGGTATATGGCTGCATCCTGCTATATACCAAAAAAATGCATGTTTAAAAAAAAAAAAAAAACAAACAACCCAAAAACACACACAAACCCTCACCTTTTATGCTGAATTCTTTCTGCTAAGAGATGCAGAAAATTTTACACTAAATACATAATGTGTATACTTGCTCATTTACATACAGTGTCTTCCGAAAGTATTCAGCTCCCTTGAATTTTTCAGCCTTTTCCCACATTTCAGGCTTCAAACATAAATATAAAAGAAAAAAAAATTATGGTGAAGAATCAACAAGTGGGACACAATTGTGAAGTTGAACGAAATGTATTGCTTATTTTTTAAAAAAAAACAAACAAACCTGAAAATTGGGGTGTTCAATATTATTCTACCCCTTTACTTTCAGTGCCGCAAACTCGCTGCAGAAGATCATTGAGGATCTCTGAATGATCCTTTGTTTTCCTAAATGACTGATGATGATGATAAATATAAGCCCCCTGTGTGTAATCTAGTCTGCGTATAAATGCACCTGCTCTTTGATAGTCTGTGTTCTGTTTTAAAGCGCCGATAGCATCATGAAAACCAAGGAACACAACAGGCAGGTCCATGATACTGTTGTGGAGAAGTTTAAAGCCGGATTTGGTTACAAAAAGATTTCCACAACTTTAAACATCCCAAGGAGCACTGTGCAAGCGATCATATTGAAATGGAAGGAGTATCATACCACTGCAAATCTACAAAGACCCGGCCGTCCCACAAAAATTTCATCTCAAACAAGAAGACTGATCAGAGATGCAGCCAAGAGGCCCATGATCACTCTGGACGAACTGCAGAGATCTACAGCTGAGGGGGGAGAGTCTGTCCATAGGACAACAATTAGTCGTACACTGCATAAATCTGGCCTTTATGGAAGAGTGGCAAGAAGAAAGCCATTTCTCAAAGATCTCCATAAAAAGTGTCATTTAAAGTTTGGCACAAGCCACTTGGGAGATACATCAAACATGTGGAAGAAGGTGCTCAGGTCAGATGAAGCCAAAATCGAACTTTTTGGGCACAATGCCAAAATGATATTTTTGGCGTAAAAGCAACACAGCCCATCACCCTGAACACACCATGCCCACTGTCAAACATGGTGGTGGCAGCATCATGGTTTGGGCCTGCTTTTCTTCAGCAGGGACAGGGAAGATGGTTAAAATTGTTGGGAAGATGGATGGAGCCAAATACAAGACCATTCTTTTTTTTTTCCAATTTAAAGTTTTATTGGTTTTCAAAGGAAAGAGTACAACAACATTGCAAACCATTGAATACAAATTTGATAAACAAGGAGCCATCACGGCGGCTAAAGGCCACAGGCTCAGTAATCTTTACAACTGTCGAGGAAATAATCAAACAACTTGACTTACTAATAGAAAACAAGAAACCAAAGTAAAGGTAAAGAAGGATGAACAAGGAAAAGAGTAGATCAGAAGTGGGTGGGGGAGTCAAGAGGGGGAGAACCGTAGGGGGAAAGATGTGGATAGGAATATGTTGGCCGAGACTGGCGTCCCGTCTGTTGGGCGTGAACCTGAAAAGAATGAAAATGACTATGGAAGGTGTGGCTAGCTGAGGGTCTTGTTTACTGAGGGTCAACGAGGGCAAGAAACCTTGGGTCAGAGAGAAAAGATTCCCACTGATACCATTTAGAGGAGGCTTCCACTAGCTGGCCTCGCGATTGAGCCATTACCATCTCCATGCGGTGTATTACAGTTACTTCTGTCACCCATTCCTCTATGGACGGGGGGGTAGGGTCTTTCCAATGTCGTGGGATTACTGTCTTGGCGGCCTGGAGTAGATGTCCGGTAAGAGATTTTTTATACACCTTTTCCGGTATTTTAAACATAAACAATAGGGCTGCCTCGGGGCGACTGGGGACTAAGATCCCTGTGACCTCCTGGATGCCCACCAGCACCTTGCTCCAGAAGGCCGCCAAGCTCGGACAGTACCACCAGATATGGGCCATGGTACCTCCCTGTGCTCCGCACCGCCAGCATGTGTCAGGGATTTCGGGGCACCACTTATGAAGGGATGACGGGACCTTGTACCACCTGGAGAGAATTTTGTAGCAAGTCTCTTGCATTCTCGTTGCAACCGCTGACTTGTGGGTCAGGCGGAAGCATCGTTCCCATTGATCCCTGGAGAATGTCTGGCCGAGCTCTGCCTCCCAAGCAGCACAGAAGCGAGGAAGTGGTGTTTCTGCTGCTGCTGTCAAGATCCCATAAATCCTTGATATTGCATGTCTAGTGTCGGGAGTCCCTGTACAGAGAAGTTCAAAAGGGGTTGGGGATGAGGGACAAGTTAGGTCTAGCCCCTGCGTGGTTATGAAGTGTTTAAGTTGGGCATATTCAAAGTAGAACCGCATTTTGAAGTCTCTCTGCCCCACAATGTCCGGAAGTGGGAGAAGAACCCCTTCTGGTGCCACCTGTCCCAGTCTCAGGGGGTTCTGTTTTGAGCTTCCCAAAAAGTTATTAGACGATGCCCCTGGTAAAAAGTCAGGGTTATCCGTCAGTGGCATGAGGGGTCCCTGAGTCTGGAGCAGGCGCTTAATCCGTGGCATTGAGTGTACTGATTGTAATGTTTGTTTAGTGGTGTAGGACATTCCTATCTTATGTTTGGTAAGAAGTGGCCAGTTCCATGGCATGGATAGAATAGATAAGGGGCACAGGTCGTGTGCCAGGCGGACCCAGAGCTTCGATCCAGAGTTATGTAAGAGGTCTAAGACCCTTGCATGGGCAGCAGCCAGATAATAACGCCGACAGTCATGCAGCCCCACCCCTCCCGCCCCCTTGGTCCTAGTTAGGACATTCCTCCCGAGTCGGGACCGTCCCTTGGACCACACAAATTGATTAAACAGGCGCTGTAACTTTACCCAATACGACGCCGGGACATATACCGGGACCGTCTGGAGTAAGTAGAGCAGTCTGGGCAGGGCTGTCATCCTGAGGGCACTGATCCTACCGAACCATGAGAGGGTGCCTCTATGCCATACAGTCAGGTCCCTCTCGAGTTTGGAGAGAAAGTTTTGAAAATTAAGCTGGAAAAGTCTGGTTACATCAGATGGGATAGTGATACCTAGGTAGCCGATACTGCCGTGTGGTGGCCATTTGAAGGGGAAGTTTGGTTTTACAGCATCTACTGTTGCTTGGGAAAGTGATATGTTTAGGGCTTCAGATTTGTCAAGGTTGATTTTAAAATTGGACCATTTGCTAAAACGATTGAGTTCACGCATTAAGGATGGAAGGGAAGTGAGTGGGTTTTGCACATAAATAAGTAGGTCATCCGCGAAGGCGGCGCATTTATATTCTTGAGTGGCAACTTTAATCCCCCGTATGTCGGGGTTAAGCCGGATGGCCGACAACAGATGCTCCATGACTAAGATATAAAGCAATGGGGATAGGGGGCATCCCTGTCGAGTCCCGTTATGGATATCAAAGGGACTCGACAGGGTGCCATTAATCTTTAGACGCGCGGTCGGGGAACAGTATAAGGCCAAAATTTTAGATGAGAAGGTTGGACCAAAACCAACATGGGACAAAGTCTGAGAGAATGCCAGGAAATTCTATCGAATGCCTTTTCGGCGTCTAACGATAACATCATCATGGGGATTTTTTGGGTGTGAGCATGTTGGACCAGGTCTAGGGTTTTTAGGGTGTTGTCCCTTGCTTCCCTACCAGGAACGAATCCTGCTTGGTCCAAGTGCACCAGATCTGGCAAAAGGGGATTGAGTCTGTTTGCAAGAAGCTTAGCATAGATCTTCAAATCCACATTGAGCAACGATATTGGTCTGAAGCTGCTACATGCGGTAGGGTCTTTACCAGGTTTTCGGAGCAAAGCCACATGAGCTGTCGTGGAGTGGGGAGGGAATGGGGTCTCATCTGATATCGCATTAAAAGAAAGGAGCATTAGGGGTGCTAACTGTTCTGCAAACGTCTTATAAAATTTGGCTGGGAATCCATCCGGGCCGGGACTTTTGTTACCGGGTGTGTCGCGGATTACTGACAGAATGTCCTCAAGAAGAAATGGCTTCTCGAGGTCCTCAATTGTGGACTTATTAAGAGGTTGAAAGGGAGAGGGCATTGTAGGGGGCTCGTGGTCTATCTCAGGAAACCGAGGGGTCAGATTGTATAATTTGGAATAGTACGCATGGAAGGCAGAAGAGATATCAGGAGTAGCATAGAGCATCTCGTCTCTTGTATTTTTAATGCAGGGAATTAGAGTGTGGGCTTTCCCTTCCTTCAGTGCATTTGCCAATAGTCTGCCCGGCTTATCCCCGAATTCATAAAATTTCCCCCTTCCCACTTGCAACAGGCGCTGGTATGACGCATCCAACAATTTCTTGACCTGTAATCTGGCCTGCAAGAGGGCCTGTAAGGTGGTGGCTGATAGGGCTCGCTTATGAGCAAGCTCTAACCCCGAGACCTTGCGGAGGGCCTCTGTTAGATTCTGGGCTTTTTCTTTTTTAATACGGGCTCCATGTTTGATGAAAGTGCCCCTCAAGACGCACTTCAGTGCCTCCCACTTAAACGTGGGGGCTGTGTCGTCTGCCAAATGATCCTCTGAAAATTGAGTGATCGTGGTCAGCACATCAGAAACACAGAGCTCATCCATGAGCAAAGATTCATTAAGCCGCCATGTTCCCGCAGGGGCTGGGAGGGAAGGAACCTCTACCTCACAGTATACTGGGGCGTGGTCTGACCACAATATGCTGCCTATTCCAGTCTGTCGGACCCAAGGGAGAGCATTGTGCTGTATGAAGATGTAGTCTATACGACTGTAGGAGTCTTGTGAGTGCGAGTAGAAACTATAGTCTCTATCTGACGGATGTGTTATTCTCCAAGTGTCAAACAGCTGGATACTTAATAGAACCCTTTTGATACGTTTGATGGTGGTGTATGAAATGCTGGACTTCCCCTTGGAGTTATCTAATGTAGGGTCCAGAGTAGCATTAAGGTCAATACAGAGAATTGCTGTACCTCTAATTAGGGGCATCGCAGTGTCAGCAAGGCTAGCCAGAAAGTCATCTTGTCTCTGGTTTGGGGCGTAAGCATTTATGATTGTGAATGTTTGGTCTCCAGCTATTAGTGAGAGGATAATATACCGTCCCGTACCGTCTGATGTGCAGTTTATAATTTGATGTGGAAGAGACTTGTGAATGGCAATCGCCACTCCCTTTGAGCGGGATTCTGGGTTATCTGAAAATAACCAGGTTTGGTAGTACTTGTTCTTTAAGATAGGGGCGTGTCCCTGTTTGAAATGCGTTTCTTGAAAACATACTATTTTCACCTTGTGCTTGTGGAAGTGGTAGAGGACCTGTGCTCTCTTCTCCGGCACGTTAAGACCCTTAGCATTGAAGGAGGCGATTGTCAGGTTGGCCATCTGTAAAAGATTGAAGTGTTATAGGTACATGAGATATAAGGACGGACTAGCCCGTCTCGGCCACCATTTGGGGAGGGAGAAGGAAGTGTGAACTGTGAAAGGCAGATGAAGAGTAAAAAGAATAGGAGTTGAAGCAGAGAAAACAGCAGGGGTATAGCTCCCGCACAATACACTAGCTGAGAACAAACGTTCCGGGGGAGCTTGTCCGCCTCACCCGGGCAAGACAGAGGGTCCCGACCTACTTGGGGGAGAAAAAGATCAGACATAACCGTTGATAGCTCCGTAGTATACTGTTAACATTAGAGATTACCATAAACACTGGCGCATATAATCAAAAGTTTGAGTAATAAGGGCCTTGGGCACTCGGCAGGTTAGAAAGTAAAGTCTATGTACTTAGCTAGTTAAAGTTTACGATACATTGGGTAGTCCCCGATATCTTGACCTTTATCTCGAACGGCCCAATCTCCGGCCCCGAATCTCTCTCGGGGGGAGTCCCCTTGCATGAACGGGGGATGGATTTGCTTGGGGAGGGGCTGGGCGTTCCCTTGGGACCCACGGTTGGAGCAAGGTGGTGGGCCATTGAGAGATGGAGATTGGGGGTAGACCCAGGTTTGAGGTAAAGGATGGGAGGTCTTCTGGTGACCGCATTACCCACCATCTTGAATTTTTTTGTACCGACAGAGAAAAGGGAAAACCCCAACGAAACGGGAGACCCCTTTCTCTAATGACATCCAACAAGGGTTTGAGAACCGCCCTCTGAGCTAGGGTGTGTCTCGAAAGATCCGGCATGATGCGTATTGTAGATCCATTGTACGTTAGGAACTGTTTCTTTCGAGCTGCTTGAAGGATAGCTTCCTTTGCTGCAAAATAGTGCACCCTGCATACAATGTCTCTCGGGCGGGGGTCCCCTGGGTCCGGGGGGCGTAATGCCCTGTGGGCCCTGTCAAGTTCCAGGGGGGCCCCGGGTGGTCTTTTTAGTAGATTATTAAAGATTGAGATAAGGACTGAAGGTATGTCAGGAGGGGCAATTGACTCCGGCAGACCCCTGATACGCAGGTTATTTCTTCGATTTCTATTCTCTAAGTCGTCCACGTGCTGTTGGAGAGAGAATAGCTGCTTGGACTGAACCTGCAGTGTGGATTGGACAGATTGGATGTCAGCTTGAGATGTTGTTTGTTGGTCTGTAAGGACATCCACCCTTTGGGTGAGTGAAGAAAGGTCCATCCGTAGCTGGGCAAATTCTTGCTTACATTCTGCCACTACCTGGTTGGCCAGAGCAGCTATATCATTTTTAGTGGGCATTGCTTGGAAAAGGGACCGTAGGTCTGCTAAGGATGCTGGACGCTCTTCATTTATCACATTAGTGGAGAACGATGTTGTGGAAAAAGAGCCGATAGAGTCCTGCAAAGCTGGGTCATATAGTATTTGTGAACTTCTAGAGGTGCTTATATGTCCTCCCAAGTGTGCTACTGTGGTAATCTGTTGTGGAGGGGTCCCTGGTGCCCTGGGCCCATCATTCCACTGATCTTTAGTGGTTGCCACCATGCTACCTCCTGGGCCCGTCGGGCTATTTTCCCTTGAGGAGCCCGTGGACCACCTCGCAGGGGGTGTATAATGAGGGGGCCCTTGGAGGTTCCCCTCAGTCTGGTCCTGGGGCCCTTGGATGCTGTAGGATCCCCTCTGCTCCACATGAGTGCCCGTATATGGCGATGTTATAGGGGGGGCCGTCAGGTAAATAATTGTGCCTTTTGCAAATGATGGGGGGCTGCCGTCGCCAGCCATGACTGTGCCCCTTCCCCCCTCCCCCAGTCCAGTTATCGCCTGCGGGCTGGAGATTTTGGTATGCGGTGGGGCCGGGGTGCCCGGGTTTTGTTTCCTACCTCCATCGGTGGTGCTGTTGACAACGCGGGAGACTGGTGACCGCGGGGCCCCCTCACTCTGGGAGCGCTGCTGTAATGGATGTTTCCCGAACGCCGCTCCAGAGCCTGTCTGCGTGTGTGCTGCAGGCTGAAGAGGCATTAGGCATCTGGAAGCGACCGGAGGTAAATCGATGTTCTGCCGGCCACCGGGAAGTTCCATTCCCATCGCGGGCTGCGATGAAGGAGTAGCGGGCGGTGATGCTGCCGCTGAGGGGTCATCTTGCTGACGCTGCAGGGCCTGGTCTGGAAGCGTGCGGCGGCCATTTTGGAGTGGGGCCTGTGATTCATGTTGTCGGCCGCTCCTCCGCACATCCCCCCCGCCCGTGACCGTCACTGCTGTCGGTGGTCACCGCGGTTCCCCCGGATCCCCGCGACTCCACTGTCGACCCCCGCCTCTCCACCGACGTCTTGAGGTCAGTTATCGGGTCAGCAGGCCGCGATTCTTGCTGCCTTTCCAGCTCGGGCTGCGATAGAGTGCTGGAGCCCCGTGGATTAGACAGATATGCCCCGATTTTGCCTTGAGCCATGGGGGCCTTCTTTGGGGTTCGTGCTGTGGCCTTTTTGCCCGTTAATTTGCCCATTTTGGAGTCTTGGGCCAGTGCTATGGAGTTCTGCAGAGAGGAGCTCAGAGAAGCTGCTTCCTCACTCGGCCATGTCCGGCTCCGCCCCCTCACAAGACCATTCTTGAAGAAAACCTGTTGGAGTCTGCAAAAGACCTGAGACTGGGACGGAGATTTGTCTTCCAACAAGACAATGATCCCAAACATAAAGCAAAATCTACAATGGAATGGTTCACAAATAAACCTATCCAGGTGTTAGAATGGCCAAGTCACAGTCCAGACCTGAATCCAATCGAGAATCTGTGGAAAGAGCTGAAAACGGCTGTTCACAAACGCTCTCCATCCAACCTCACTCAGCTCCAGCTGTTTGCAAAGGAAGAATGGGCGAGAATTTCAGTCTTTCGATGTGCAAAACTGATAGACACAAACCCCAAGCGACTTGTGCTTTAATCGCAGCAAAAGGTGGCGCTACAAAGTATTAACTTAAAGGGGCCGAATAATCTTGCACGCCCCAATTTTCTGTTGTTTATTTTTTTTAAAGAGTTTAAAATAGCAAATTTCGTTTAACTTTACAATTGTGTCCCACTTGTTGTTGTTTCTTCACCATAACATTAACATTTTTATCTTTTTGTTTGAAGCCTCAAATGTGGGATTCAGGTTGAAAAAATTCAAGGGGGCCGAATACTTTTGCAAGGCACTGTATGCGAGTATCACGGTCCACAAATTAATTTTTTTTTTTTTTTTGCACTGACCTCTGTCCTGGAACTCAACAGCCTGTGTGTGTGTATGAGTCAGCAGATCTGCAGCCTGTTCATCTGTACTAATGAGGGCTTAGGCTACTTTCACACATCCGGTTTGAGCCCTGCGGCTCAATCCGGCTGTGAAAACTATGCAACGGATGCGGCGAAAACACCGCATCCTTTGCATAAGTTTTTACATGCGGCCCGTCCGGTTTTTTCCGGTTGCGGCATGCTACTGAGCATGCGCAGTGGAAAAAAACGCATGCGGTGACCGGATGCGTTTTTTTTCCGCATCGCGCCGCATCCGGCCTCCATAGGTATGCATTGAAAAATGCGCCGCAGCGGCCGGATGCGGCGCGATGCGGTGTTTTTTGCCGGAGCAAAAAACGTTGCAGGGGACGTTCGATCCGGCCGCCGCATCGGCTAAATCTGCCGCATGCGGCCAAAACCAGACCGAACGCAAGCCCCTGCGGCACAATACGGCACTAATGTAAGTCTATGCAAAAAAAAACCGCCACCGGCGTTACAAAAGCCGGTGGCGGTTTTTCTGCAGAACGCCGTATTGTTTTTTTTAATAGAACGATGTAATTTTAACAAAAACATACAACAGCCAAAAAAAGAAAATAAATATATCAGACATAATGCAGGCGACAGGAATGCTGCACAAAGTACAAAAACCTAACCGGTTAAGATTAGAACTGGAACGTGTTTAAGGTGGTCGATGACTGATTCAGTCAACTTCTTCCATTCGGGAGGAGTCTTCGTCTCCTTCCAGTGGGGGCATCTCTTCAGTGGTCGGGGGCGTCAGGTCCTCTGTGGTAACGTCGTCCTCATCGATACCGAGGCCGAGCTTGATCATCCTGTAGATGCGGTTGGCGTGTGTCTGGGGGTCTTCCAGGCTGAAGCCGGATGACAGGAGAGCGGTCTCGTAGAGTAGAATTACCAGATCCTTCACAGATTTGTCGTTCTTGTCGGCATCAGCCTTCTGCCTCAATGTTTCCACAATGGAATGGTCGGGATTAATTTCTAGGTGCTTTTTGGCTGCCATGTAGCCCATGGTGGCGTTGTCCCTTAGCGCCTGGGCCTTCATGATGCGCTCCATGTTGGCGGTCCAGCCATACGTACTGGTTACGATGCAGCAGGGTGATGTTACTAGTCTGTTGGACACTACAACCTTCTCTACTTTCTTTTCCAAGATGTCCTTCATGATTTTGCACAGATTCTCAAACTTTGATTTCTTCTCCTCCTGCCTTTTTTTTCTCCTCCTCGTCCTCTGGGAGCTCCAGTCCTTCCTTGGTGACTGAGACGAGAGTCTTGCCTTCAAACTCTTTCAGTTGCTGCACGCAGTATTCATCGATGGGCTCGATCATGTAGATGACCTCCAAGCCGTGCTTCCTGAGCCGCTCCACAAAGGCCGAGTGGGCGACCTGCTCTTTAGTTTCGCCTGTGATGTAGTAGATGTGCTTCTGGTTCTCCTTCATCCGGGTGCAGTAATCTTTCAGGGACACCATTTCATCCCCGGACGCTGACGTGTAGTATCGCAGGAGTTCGGACAGCTTGTTGCGGTTCTGAGAGTCTTCGTGGATCCCAAGCTTTACGTTTTTGGAGAATTGTTCGTACAGCTTCTTGTAGTTCTCCTTGTCCTCGGACAGTTCTGTGAAAAGCTCCAGACATTTCTTCACCAGGTTCTTCCGAATCACCTTCAGGATCTTACTCTGCTGCAGCATTTCTCTGGAGATGTTCAGGGGGAGATCTTCCGAGTCCACCACACCTCTGATGAAGTTCAGATACTCCGGGATCAGCTCCTCGCAGTTGTCCATGATGAAGACCCTCCGCACATACAGCTTGATGTTGTTCTTTTTCTTCCTGTTCTCAAACAAGTCGAAAGGGGCTCGTCTGGGCACAAACAGCAGAGCTCTGAACTCAAGCTGCCCCTCTACAGAGAAGTGTTTCACAGCCAGGTGGTCCTCCCAGTCGTTGGTGAGACTCTTGTAGAACTCCCCATACTCATCGTTGGTGATGTCATCGGGGTTGCGAGTCCAGATGGGTTTGGTTTTGTTCAGTTCTTCTTGGTCGATATATTTTTCCTTTATCTTTTTCTTCTTCTTGTCTCCTTCCTTCTTATCTTCATCCTCATCGGAGCCAACATCTTCTATCTCTGGTTTCTCCTCGCTCTTCTCTTCTTCCTCCTCTTTCTTTTCCTTTTCCTCCTCTGCTTCATCGTCGCTGACCTCTTTATCACGTTCCTTCTCCACGAAGAGCGTAATGGGGTAGCCGATGAACTGGGAATGTTTCTTCACGATCTCCTTGATCCTCCTTTCCTCAAAATATTCAGATTGGTCCTCCTTTAGGTGCAGGATAACTTTGGTACCACGGCACAGGGGCTCACTATTATCCACACGGACGGTGAAGGATCCTCCGGCTGATGACTCCCAGGCGTACTGCTCGTCATCCATGTGCTTGGTGATCACCGTCACCTTCTCAGCTACAAGGTAGGCCGAGTAGAAACCGACACCAAACTGACCAATCATAGAAATATCTGCTCCGGCCTGCAGAGCCTCCATAAAGGCCTTGGTCCCAGATTTGGCGATGGTGCCCAGGTTGTTGATTAGGTCAGCTTTGGTCATTCCGATGCCGGTGTCAATAATAGTCAGGGTGCGATCCTGCTGGTTAGGGATCAGATCGATCTTTAGCTCTTTTCCAGAATCCAGTTTGCTGGGGTCGGTGAGACTCTCATAACGGATTTTATCCAGGGCATCTGAAGAGTTAGAGATCAATTCTCGCAGGAAGATCTCCTTGTTGGAATAGAAAGTGTTAATGATCAAGGACATAAGCTGCGCGATCTCAGCCTGGAAGGCGAAGGTCTCCACGTCCTCCTCCATCTGCTGGTCCGGAGCTGCACTCTGCACTTCTTCTGGCATCGTGTTTGGTCCGGTTCACCGCTCAGCCTCTACGAAACTCCCGCAGTGGTGACGGTCCGTCTGACTGACCTAATCAACAACCTGGGCACCATCGCCAAATCTGGGACCAAGGCCTTTATGGAGGCTCTGCAGGCCGGAGCAGATATTTCTATGATTGGTCAGTTTGGTGTCGGTTTCTACTCGGCCTACCTTGTAGCTGAGAAGGTGACGGTGATCACCAAGCACATGGATACCAAAGCTGACCTAATCAACAACCTGGGCACCATCGCCAAATCTGGGACCAAGGCCTTTATGGAGGCTCTGCAGGCCGGAGCAGATATTTCTATGATTGGTCAGTTTGGTGTCGGTTTCTACTCGGCCTACCTTGTAGCTGAGAAGGTGACGGTGATCACCAAGCACATGGATGACTAGCAGTACGCCTGGGAGTCATCAGCCGGAGGATCCTTCACCGTCCGTGTGGATAATAGTGAGCCCCTGTGCCGTGGTACCAAAGTTATCCTGCACCTAAAGGAGGACCAATCTGAATATTTTGAGGAAAGGAGGATCAAGGAGATCGTGAAGAAACATTCCCAGTTCATCGGCTACCCCATTACGCTCTTCGTGGAGAAGGAACGTGATAAAGAGGTCAGCGACGATGAAGCAGAGGAGGAAAAGGAAAAGAAAGAGGAGGAAGAAGAGAAGAGCGAGGAGAAACCAGAGATAGAAGATGTTGGCTCCGATGAGGATGAAGATAAGAAGGAAGGAGACAAGAAGAAGAAAAAGATAAAGGAAAAATATATCGACCAAGAAGAACTGAACAAAACCAAACCCATCTGGACTCGCAACCCCGATGACATCACCAACGATGAGTATGGGGAGTTCTACAAGAGTCTCACCAACGACTGGGAGGACCACCTGGCTGTGAAACACTTCTCTGTAGAGGGGCAGCTTGAGTTCAGAGCTCTGCTGTTTGTGCCCAGACGAGCCCCTTTCGACTTGTTTGAGAACAGGAAGAAAAAGAACAACATCAAGCTGTATGTGCGGAGGGTCTTCATCATGGACAACTGCGAGGAGCTGATCCCGGAGTATCTGAACTTCATCAGAGGTGTGGTGGACTCGGAAGATCTCCCCCTGAACATCTCCAGAGAAATGCTGCAGCAGAGTAAGATCCTGAAGGTGATTCGGAAGAACCTGGTGAAGAAATGTCTGGAGCTTTTCACAGAACTGTCCGAGGACAAGGAGAACTACAAGAAGCTGTACGAACAATTCTCCAAAAACGTAAAGCTTGGGATCCACGAAGACTCTCAGAACCGCAACAAGCTGTCCGAACTCCTGCGATACTACACATCAGCGTCCGGGGATGAAATGGTGTCCCTGAAAGATTACTGCACCCGGATGAAGGAGAACCAGAAGCACATCTACTACATCACAGGCGAAACTAAAGAGCAGGTCGCCCACTCGGCCTTTGTGGAGCGGCTCAGGAAGCACGGCTTGGAGGTCATCTACATGATCGAGCCCATCGATGAATACTGCGTGCAGCAACTGAAAGAGTTTGAAGGCAAGACTCTCGTCTCAGTCACCAAGGAAGGACTGGAGCTCCCAGAGGACGAGGAGGAGAAAAAAAAGGCAGGAGGAGAAGAAATCAAAGTTTGAGAATCTGTGCAAAATCATGAAGGACATCTTGGAAAAGAAAGTAGAGAAGGTTGTAGTGTCCAACAGACTAGTAACATCACCCTGCTGCATCGTAACCAGTACGTATGGCTGGACCGCCAACATGGAGCGCATCATGAAGGCCCAGGCGCTAAGGGACAACGCCACCATGGGCTACATGGCAGCCAAAAAGCACCTAGAAATTAATCCCGACCATTCCATTGTGGAAACATTGAGGCAGAAGGCTGATGCCGACAAGAACGACAAATCTGTGAAGGATCTGGTAATTCTACTCTACGAGACCGCTCTCCTGTCATCCGGCTTCAGCCTGGAAGACCCCCAGACACACGCCAACCGCATCTACAGGATGATCAAGCTCGGCCTCGGTATCGATGAGGACGACGTTACCACAGAGGACCTGACGCCCCCGACCACTGAAGAGATGCCCCCACTGGAAGGAGACGAAGACTCCTCCCGAATGGAAGAAGTTGACTGAATCAGTCATCGACCACCTTAAACACGTTCCAGTTCTAATCTTAACCGGTTAGGTTTTTGTACTTTGTGCAGCATTCCTGTCGCCTGCATTATGTCTGATATATTTATTTTCTTTTTTTGGCTGTTGT
The DNA here is from genome assembly GCF_048569485.1 of Anomaloglossus baeobatrachus. Classification (NCBI taxonomy): domain Eukaryota; kingdom Metazoa; phylum Chordata; class Amphibia; order Anura; family Aromobatidae; genus Anomaloglossus; species Anomaloglossus baeobatrachus. The sequence continues at coordinate 75,807,020 of NC_134357.1, forward strand.
ATATAAGAACGCCGTATTGTGCCGCAGAGCAAAAATCCGGATGTGTGAAAGCACCCTTAGGCGGTTTCCCAAAAGAACAAACGTTCACTTTCCTATGTGGCTTCACAAATGATCTCCATGCTGCAGCATCAGAATTCTATAAATCAGGTGTCTTTTTAATTCTTTACAGCCATAGCAGATTCTTTGAGCTGACAGAGACCTATTTGCAAAAATTGCAGCCGCCCTCTATCCTGGTCGTCTATCACCGATACAGATTAACTTTGCCTTCATTGTGTTTATTTCTCCTGTTTCTTCCATGTATGTGACGTTGGCCTCCAGGTTCCCTTCAGATGTGGGTTTGGTTCTCGGCCGTGCCAGGAGTTGCAGCCGAGGCTCTACCAGGATGTGCGCGTTGTGGGGCTGGGGGAGGTGTGTGTGTGTGTGTGTGTGTGTGTGTGTGTGTGTGTGTGTGTGTGTGTGTGTGTGTGTGTGTGGTGCTCTACTCCGGGGCCTTTGTGAGCAGGTTGAGGTCATAGCAGTAGTATGCTCTCCAGGAAGCCTGGCACGTCTCTGCTGTCAGCCTCCACACAAAGCCTCAGTGTCTCCTTCCTGCCAATGTGATAAAATACATTTTGAGCCTGCACTCGCTGCCAATAGGCACAATGCAACACCAGGGAAATGAGAGAATGATTCTGTAGCCCCTTACACCCGGTCCTGCTAGCCGGGACTAAATCATGACTGTGAGGATTGTCACCACTGGCATAAGGGACTTATGTGATTGTATGACTTTTTTTTTTTTTCTTTTTCTCATCAGTGGCAGTTCTTGTTCTGATACTGTCTATAGTCAGTCAGTTGTTATGATTAGTGATGCGCGAACCCAGATAGTGAATTTTACTATCTGTAGGGATACTTTGTATCCGTGCACCAACCCCAAACACTGAGCTCTCAGGAACTCTGTGACTATCTGGCTTCGCTGACTCGGATAATTAAAAAAAAAAAAAAGATGGAAAAAAAAGTGGAAAAAGGCAGGAGTGTTATACATACAGAATGTACAGCACAGCTGTAATACTACTTCTGGGGCTGCTGATTAATCCTCATACATATTCACTGCTTCCCCCGCCCACCGCAGTGCCACCATCTTTGATTGGTTGCAGTCAGACTGTGCCCCCCCCCCTCCTCCCCCGTGTGTGACTGCTTGGAAAAGCCAAGGCAAAGGCTTTTCTCCTTGCGGAGACTGACGCACCATTCCAGTATGCCAGCAGTGGTGAGGAGACTTTAAGCCTCAATGCTCCTCTGGGAAATATGCAGATAGTCTCCTTCCTCACTGAAGAGACACTCTGGTGCCACCTATGGGATTTATCAATCCTAAAAGTCAAAAGCCCTTTAACGAGCCTTGTCATTTGACTTGGGATTTATGCCAGATGAGAACCTCAAATTGCAAGAACGGTGTTTCGGCATGGTTGTCCCTTGTCAGTACAAAGTATGACATCTGATGTGGCTGAATGAGAGGCTTAAAGCAAGAAGGCCTGCGGAGACACCATCACGTGTTTCTCAACGCTGGCAGGAAACTAGCCAGGTCTTTCACCGGGAAGGAACCACCACGGGAAGGGCAGTCTCCAGTCAAGGAGACCACCTATGCCAAACATGGTATCCATCCACAGACAGCCGTTTCGGGGTATTTGCCCCTCATCAGTGTGGAGTAGGAATCTGGCTAGTGGGACATTGCCTAGTAAAAGACTATGTGAGCAAGGATGGTTGACCTTAGGGAGATCAACATCCACCACTGCGGAGACACCATCACGTGTTTCTCAACGCAGTGATTCTAGAGCAATGCCCCCTGGGAAATATTCAAAGCAAGAAGGCCTGCGGAGACACCATCACATGTTTCTCAACGCTGGCAGGAAACTAGCCAGGTCTTTCACCGGGAAGGAACAACCACGGGAAGGGCAGTCTCCAGTCAAGGAGACCACCTATACCAAACATGGTATCCATCCACAGACAGCCGTTTCGGGGTATTTGCCCCTCATCAGTGTGGAGTAGGAATCTGGCTAGTGGGACATTGCCTAGTAAAAGACTATGTGAGCAAGGATGGTTGACCTTAGGGAGATCAACATCCACCACTGCGGAGACACCATCACGTGTTTCTCAACGCAGTGATTCTAGAGCAATGCCCCCTGGGAAATATTCAAAGCAAGAAGGCCTGCGGAGACACCATCACATGTTTCTCAACGCTGGCAGGAAACTAGCCAGGTCTTTCACCGGGAAGGAACAACCACGGGAAGGGCAGTCTCCAGTCAAGGAGACCACCTATACCAAACATGGTATCCATCCACAGACAGCCGTTTCGGGGTATTTGCCCCTCATCAGTGTGGAGTAGTAATCTGGCTAGTGGGACATTGCCTAGTAAAAGACTATGTGAGCAAGGATGGTTGGCATAGGTGGTCTCCTTGACTGGAGACTGCCCTTCCCGTGGTTGTTCCTTCCCGGTGAAAGACCTGGCTAGTTTCCTGCCAGCGTTGAGAAACATGTGATGGTGTCTCCGCAGGCCTTCTTGCTTTGAATATTTCCCAGGGGGCATTGCTCTAGAATCACTGCGTTGAGAAACACGTGATGGTGTCTCCGCAGTGGTGGATGTTGATCTCCCTAAGGTCAACCATCCTTGCTCACGAATGAGAGGCTTAGGCTGCTTTCACACTACGTCTTTTTAACATGCGTCCTGAACGTTTTTTTGCTGCAAAAGCGGATCCTGCTTTTACAGCAAAAAATGCATGCAAACGCATGTCTTATTTTGCAGGATCCTGTCACTGGATGTTTTTCTGGGCGGGCATTGGAGTCATGTGATCGGGAGTGAGGGGAACTAAACGTGCCAGACTGGGAGCCGGCATCTGACAGCTGCGAAGCTCGTAACCAAGGTAAACATCGGGTATACTTGCTTGGATACCCGATATTTACTTTGGTTACAAGCGTCTGCAGCTGCTAGGAGCCGGGCTCCCTGCACACGTTGCCAACGTAAACATCGGGTAACTAAGTGGTTACCCGATATTTACCTTGGTTACGAGTGTCCGCAGCTCTCAGGTGGGGGAGAGGGGGGAGAGAGAGAGGGGGGAGAGAGAGAGGGGGGAGAGAGAGGGGGGAGAGAGAGGGGGAGAGAGAGAGGGGGAAGAGACAGAGGGAGGAGAGAGACTGATCACGGAGGCTGGTTTCTGGGCATGCTCAGTAGAGCAAGCAGGATCCTGTCTATCAGCATGCCAGTGTTCACATGCGTTTGCATGCTGTTTAGTCAGGATCCAGCAATTTGCAGAAGTTGGACGCAGCTCAAAAACGCTAAAAGTAGCGTTTTTGAAAGATGTTAAAAAACTGCAACTCGCTGGATCCTCGCTATAACGCACGCAAACGCATGTGAACGCATGTTAACGCGAGTCCATTGCAAATGCATTGAAATGAAAACGCATTTGCACTGGATCCGTTTCTGCATTAAAAAAACGTTCAGGACGCATGTTAAAAAGACGTAGTGTGAAAGCAGCCTAAGATGGGAAAAGCTATTCTCGTCCTCAAATAGGTGGTTTACTTTCTCACTGAAGTCAATCATTGACCCCTGAGTTCAGACCTGCATATCCTGGCAGAAAACCATTTTTTTTTTTTTTTTGTGCTGAAATTTATACACCATATTACTGCGCCAAATTTGCATCTTCTGGCGAAACACATCAAAACCTGATGCAGTATTGATGCAATATTTTATTTATTTATTTATTTATTTATTTTTAGCCTGGAGATGCAGATTTTGTGCAGGAATGTGGTGTATAAATTTCAGCACCACATATGCCTCTCTTGGGAAAAAAAAAAACGCATTAAACTGCATAGTGCGGTTTCCTGGAAGGAGGTGCAGATTTGATGCTGAAATCTCTGTACCAAATTTGAATCTCCTCGTAGAAAACCGCACAAAAAATGGCCTTTTTTACATGCGGTCACACAGTGGGGGCATGGTCTGACTGCAATTAATCAGATACTGTAACTGCTGGTGGGTGGGGGAAGCAACAAATATGTATGGGGGTATTTAGTGTTCCAGCCGTGTGGGAGACTTGGTAAGTATAATGCTCCTGCTCTAATCTTCCAACCCAGGGCCTCCAGCCCTTTCTACCACCATATGTTATGTTGTGTTTTTTTTGTTTTTTTTTAAGCACAATATTTGGGTCACAATAGACTTACATGGGGAACAGTGTTCGGGCAGATATTTGGGATTAATTTTTTTTCTTAAATCCGGCTACACTCGCCAGTCCCGACTGAGTGTTTACCCATGTCTAATTATAATGTGTGAATCAGTAAATTCTTGGGCATCTGAATCTTTCTGACCAACACAAGTTTTAATGAATTAAAGTTTAAAAAAATTATTTGTTTTTTCAAATAATATTACCATCATTTTGCCCACTTTAAGGCCAAGTGCGCCTGTTGAGTATTTTGGGGTTTGCGGTTCTTTTTATTTTTATATATCTAAAATAGATATCAGTATAGACAAAGTTTGGACACACCTTCTCATTCAAAGAGTTTTCTTTATTTTCATGACTGAAAACTGTAGATTCACATTGAAGGCATCAAAACTATGAATTAACACATGTGAAATGAAATACTTAACAAAAAAGTGTGAAACACCTGAAAATATGTCTTATATTCTAGGTTCTTCAAAGTAGCCACCTTTTTGCTTTGATTACTGCTTTGCACACTCTTGCCATTCTCTTCATGAGCTTCAAGAGGTAGTCACCGGAAATGTTTTTCACTTCACAGGTGTGCCCTGTCAGGTTTAATAAGTGGGATTTCTTGCCTTATTAGTGGGGTTGGGACCATCAGTTGTGTTGTGCAGAAGTCTGGTGGATACACAGCTGATAGTCCTTCTGAACAGACTGTTAGCTGCTTTTTTCTTGCCATAATACAAATTCTAAGTAAAGAAAAACGATTGGCCATCATTACTTTAAGAAATGTAGGTCAGTTAGTCCGAAAAATTTGAGAAAACTTTGAAAGTGTCCCCAAGTTCAGTGGCAAAAACCATCAAATGCTACAAAGAAACTGGCTCATATGAGGACCGCTCCAGGAAAGGAAGACCAAGAGTCACCTCTGCTGCGGAGCATAAGTTTATCCAAGTCACCAGCCTCAGAAATCGCAGGTTAACAGCAGCTCAGATTAGAGACCAGGTCAATGCCACAGAGCTCTAGCAGCAGACACATCTCTAGAACAACTATTAAGAGGAGACTTTGTGCAGCAGGCCTTCATGGTAAAATAGCTGCTAGGAAACCACTGCTAAGGACAGACAACAAGCAGAAGAGACTTGTTTGGGATAAAGAACACAAGGAATGAACATTAGACCAGTGGAAATCTGTGCTTTGGTCCGAGTCCAAATTTGAGATCTTTGGACCGTGTCTTTGTGCGACAAAGAAAAGGTGAACGGATGGACTCTACATGCCTGGTTCCCACCGTGAAGCATGGAGGAGGAGGTGTGATGGTGTGTGGGTGCTTTTCTGGTGACACTGTTGGGATTTATTAAAAATTGAAGGTATACTGAACCAGCATGGCTACCACAGCATCTTGTAGCGGCGTGCTATTCCATCCGGTTTGCGTTTACTAGGACCATTTATTTTTCAACAAAACAATGACCCCCAAACACACCTCCAGGCTATGTAATGGCTATTTGACTAAGACTGAGAGTGATGGGATGCTACGCCAGATGACCTGGTCTCCACAGTCACCAGACCTGAACCCAATCGAGATGGTTTGGGGTGAGCTGGACCGCAGAGTGAAGGCAAAAGGGCCAACAAGTGCTAAGCATCTCTAGGAACTCCTTCAAGACTGTTGGAAAACCATTTCCGGTGACTACCTCTTGAAGCTCATCAAGAGAATGCCAAGAGTGTGCAAAGTCGTAATCAAAGCAAAAGGTGGCTACTTTGAAGAACCTAGAATATGAGACATATTCTCAGTTGTTTCACACTTTTTTAAGTATTTCATTCCACATGTGTTAATTCATAGTTTTGATGCCTTCAATGTGAATCTACAATTTTCAGAGTCATGAAAATAAAGAAAACTCTTTGAATGAGGTGTGTCCAAACTTTTGATCTGTGTATGTATGTATATGTATGTGTATATATATATATATATATGTGTATATATCTATATATATATATATATATATATATATAATTGCCTTATTCTGTCTGTCTGTCTTTCTCCAAAATTGTGTCCTTATGGTGACACAAAGCGGATTGGCCACTGGCCTCGCCATGGCCCCGCCCCCCCGCACGGATTGGTCGCTCGCCCTGGCTCCCCCCCACACTGATTGGCCGGCCGCTCGCATAGGCTCCGCCCCCCACACGGATTGGCCTCTCGCCCCGCCACCCTGCACGTATTGGCAACTCGGCCACGCCCCGCCCCCTCACGCAATGCACGCTCGCTCTGGCCCCACCCCCCGCACGCATCCCCCGAACTGACACGGAGACACGACTACCAGGTGAGTACTGTACCCCCGGGAGCCCACACCAGCATACTCCGCCATCCCAGCCGACATAAACCCTCGCATTGCTGGAGTTTGCCGCCGTATGCTGGTGTGGGCTCCCGTGCGAGTGGGGGACGTGATGCGCTGGTAACCATGGTAGCATAGTTACCAGCGCATCAAGGTCCTGCAGCGGCGGAAAATACACACACACACACACACACACACACACACACCACACACCACACACCACACACCACACACCACACACCACACACCACACACCACACACCACACACACATCAGATCACACTCACTCTCACACACACCTCACACACACCTCACATCGCATCCACACACTCACAGCATCCGGAGATATCGCTTGCTTCTCGGCCGCGATACTGTGCTGTGAGCTTCCAAGACCTGCCGGAGGATCACATGGCCAGAAGCATGTGGTATCTCCGGATGTTGAGTATGAGCGCGTATGTGCAATATCGTCAATGTGTGTGCGTGTGAGTGTATGCGATCGGGTGTGCGTGTGAGTGTATGCGATCGGGTGGGTGTGTGAGTGTATGCGATCGGGTGTGTGTATGCGATCGGATCTGTGAGTGTCGGCAGAGGAGCACGGCGTGCTGGAGGAGGCTGGGAGGAGAGAGGCTGAACCTGGGGAAGGCTGGGAGGGGGAGGCTGATGCTGGGGGAGGCTGGGAGGAGAGAGGCTGATGCTGGGGGAGGCTGATGCTGGGGGTGGCTGGGATGGGGGAGGCTGATGCTGGGGGAGGCTGGAAGGAGAGAGGCTGATGCTGGGGGTGGCTGGGATGGGGGAGGCTGATGCTGGGGGAGGCTGGAAGGAGAGAGGCTGATGCTGGGGGAGGCTGATGTTGGGGGAGGCTGGGAGGGGGTGTAGGCTGATGCTGGGGGAGGCTGGAAGGAGAGAGGCTGATGGTGGAGGAGGCTGGGAGGAGAGAGGCTGGGAGGAGAGAGGCTGATGCTGGGAGGAGAGAGGCTGATGCTGGGGGAGGCTGGGAGGAGAGAGGCTGATGCTGGGGGAGGCTGGGAGGAGAGAGGCTGATGCTGGGGGAGGCTGGGAGGAGAGAGGCTGATGCTGGGGGAGGCTGGGAGGAGAGAGGCTGATGCTGGGGGAGGCTGGGAGGAGAGAGGCTGATGCTGGGGGAGGCTGGGAGGAGAGAGGCTGATGCTGGGGGAGGCTGGGAGGAGAGAGGCTGATGCTGGGGGAGGCTGGGAGGCGGAGGCTGATGCTGGGGGAGGCTGGAAGGAGAGAGGCTGATGCTGGGGGAGGCTGATGCTGGGGGAGTCTGGGAGGGGGAGGCTGATGCTCGGGGAGGTTGGGAGGAGGGAGGCTGGGAGGAGAGAGGCTGATGCTCGGGGAGGTTGGGAGGAGGGAGGCTGGGAGGAGAGAGGCTGATGCTGGGGGAGGCTGATGCTGGGGTAGGCTGGGAGGAGAGAGGCTGATGCTGGGGGAGGCTGATGCTGGGGGAGTCTGGGAGGGGGAGGTTGGGAGGAGGGAGGCTGGGAGGAGAGAGGCTGATGCTGGGGGAGGCTGATGCTGGGGGAGGCTGGAAGGAGAGAGGCTGATGCTGGGGGAGGCTGGAAGGAGAGAGGCTGATGCTGGGGGAGGCTGGGAGGAGAGAGGCTGATGCTGGGGGCAGAGAGGCTGATGCTGGTGCAGCATGGGGGATGGAGCACGATGGGGGGTGCGCAGCATGGGGGATGGAGCTCGATGGGGAGTGCGCAGCATGGGGGATTGAGCACGTTTGGGAGTGCGCAGCATGGCGGATGGAGCACGATGGGGGGTGCGCAGCATGGGGGATGGAGCACGATGGGAGGTGCACACCTCCCCCCAACACACACACAACACTCCACACACACACTGGGAACCACAAACACCGCCCTACACAGACACCCCCACACACACAGACAACGCTGCACACACACAACACCCAACACACAAACACCGCGGCATACATAAATATACGCACATACCACGCAACACACACATTGCACAAAACATACCTCCCCCCAAAACACACCACACCCACACAAACCGCGCAACACACACACACACACAACGCTACAGACACACAGCGCTCCACAAACAACGCAACACACATGCAACACCGCTCTCACCCCCCGCCACACCCAGACAACACCCAGAACATGTACAGCGCCCTACACAAACACTTGGTAACTACACACAACAACATCTATATATATATATATATATATATATATATATATATATATATATATATATATATATATATATATATATATATATATAATATATAACAAAAATCATACATGAACGGGTATTCTAGAATGTACGTATTGTGTAGTTCATGTATGATTTTTGTTATATATATATATGTATATTATGTGAGGTAGCACGGTCGGCTGCGCAGCAGAAGACACGGGATCCAGGCATTAAGGTTCACAGCACACGGTTTTAATGTCCAAACAAAAGTCCATAACAAAAATACATGTGCCTCTCCAGCAGAGACTCAGGGAGTTCTGTTCACTCCCTCACACCCGGCACACCTGCCCTTGTTCCTGATTCTATTTAACCCTTCCTTCAGCCTGTAGGGAAACAGCATTAACCCTAGAGTGGATTTACTTTCTATCATGGAGTGAGCACAACCGGGGCGAGACATACCGGCCGTCATAGATAACCCCGGTCACAGTCTCACATACCCCCCCCCCCCTCAGTTCAAGCGTGCGGGGTTGAACTCCAGCCATCAAACACGGGCCGCGGGACAAGGCATCGGCGTTGCCCTGCAACCCACCGGCCCGGTGTTCAACCGTAAACCGGAAGTTCTGCAGAGAAAGGAACCACCGGGTAACCCGGGCATTCCGTTCCTTGGCGGACCTCATCCAGACCAGTGGAGAGTGATCCGTCACCAAGCGAAACTGCCGTCCCAGCAGGTAATAGCGTAGGGACTCCAAGGCCCACTTGATCGCCAGCCACTGCTTCTCCACTACGCTATAATTCCGCTCGGGAGGGGTGAGCTTCCTACTTAAGAAGCTGACGGGGTGTTCCTCCCCCTGAACCACCTGAGACAGCACTGCACCCAGGCCGACCTCCGAGGCGTCAGTCTGTACTATGAACTCCTTCCGGAAATCAGGGTTTACAAGAACGGGCTGTCCGCACAGGACCTCCTTCAGGGCCCGGAAGGAGTCCTCGGCCTGCGGAGTCCAGCGCACCATGACGGACTTCTTGCCTTTGAGAAGGTCCGTCAAGGGGGCCGATAGTCCCGCAAAATCCTTTACAAACCTCCTGTAGTACCCCACGATACCCAGGAAGGCCCTAACCTGCTTCGTGGTCAGGGGTCTAGGCCACTTCTGGATCGCCTCAACCTTGTTAATTTGGGGCTTAATCACTCCTTGGCCTATCACGTAGCCCAAGTAGCGGGCTTCCGTGAGTCCCAATGCACATTTCTTGGGATTGGCTGTCAATCCGGCTGTTCGAAGTGCGTCCACCACCGTTTGTACCTGTTCCAAGTGGGTCTGCCAATCGGAGCTGTAAATAATGATGTCATCCAGGTACGCTGATGCATACGCCTGGTGGGGTTCCAGCACTAAGTCCATCAACCTCTGGAACGTGGCCGGAGCGCCATGTAACCCAAAAGGCAAGACAACATAGTGGAAGAGACCCTCCGGCGTAACAAAAGCGGTTTTCTCCTTGGCGGACTCCGTTAGTGGCACCTGCCAGTACCCCTTGGTCAGGTCGAGCGTGGTAAAATATCGCGCCTGTCCCAGCCTATCAATCAGCTCATCCACCCGGGGAATGGGGTAGAGATCGAACTTGGATATTTCGTTCAATCTCCTAAAGTCATTGCAGAACCTTAAGGAGCCATCGGGTTTTGGTATTAGGACAATCGGACTAGCCCATTCACTCCGGGATTTTTCGATGACCCCCAGGCGTAACATTGTCTTTACTTCCTCCGATATGGCTTGTCGTCGAGCCTCCGGTACCCGGTATGACTTCAGGCGTACCTTCAGGTGGGGCTCGGTGACAATATCATGTCGTATCAGACTGGTCCTACCGGGCAGCTCGGAGAAGACATCGGGGTTCTGCTGAACCAACCGTCTGGCCTCTCGCCTCTGTTGCTTGGTGAGGGCTTCTCCAATCCTTAGGTCCGGTTCGTCCTCTCCGGAGGTCGCTGGAGCCGGATGTGAACGACCCGAAGAGGAGGGAGGTGGGGAAAAAACAGCCATCAAGCTTTCCCGTTCCTGCCAAGGTTTTAATAGGTTGACATGGTATATTTGTTCAGGTTTCCGCCTACCGGGCTGCAATACTTTATAGTTAACCACCCCGACTCTTTCCTTTATCTCGTAGGGGCCTTGCCACTGAGCCAGGAATTTACTCTCCGCCGTGGGGATTAATACCAACACCCGATCCCCGGGTTTAAAGGTCCGCACGGTGGCTTGTCTATTGTAGCGGCCGCTTTGCGCGGCCTGAGCCTCCTGTAAATGCTCCTTCACAATTGGCATGACCGCGCTTATGCGGTTCTGCATACCCAAAATGTGTTCGATCACACTTTTATGGGGGGTGGGCTCTTGTTCCCATGTTTCCTTTGCCAGGTCCAACAATCCCCGGGGATGTCGCCCGTATAACAATTCAAAAGGCGAAAACCCCGTGGATGCCTGTGGCACTTCTCGTATGGCAAACATGAAATAGGGAAGCATCATATCCCAGTCTTTCCCGTCTTTTGAAATCACCCTTCTTAGCATGGTTTTCAGGGTTTTATTGAAACGCTCGACTAAACCGTCCGTTTGAGGATGATACACAGACGTACGCAACTGCTTGATCTGGAGTAGCCGGCATAGCTCTTTGGTCACTTTAGACATGAATGGGGTCCCCTGATCCGTAAGGATCTCCTTGGGCAATCCCACCCGGCAGAACACAGCAAACAACTCCCGAGCTATAAGCTTTGCTGCAGTATGTCTGAGAGGTATCGCCTCGGGATACCGGGTGGCATAGTCAACGATCACTAGGATGTGTTGGTGCCCTCGAGCGGACTTTACGAGGGGCCCCACTAGATCCATCCCTATCCGTTCAAAAGGGACTTCTATAATGGGTAACGGTACCAACGGACTGCGAAAATGGGTCAGGGGTGCGGTAAGCTGACACTCCGGGCAGGTTTCGCAGAACCGTTTTACCTCCCCAAAGACCCCGGGCCAATAGAACCTTTGCAATATTCGCTCCTGCGTTTTCTTGACCCCCTAGGTGGCCACTCATCAGGTGTTTATGAGCCAAGTCGAGGACCCGCCGGCGATGCGGCTGGGGCACCACCAACTGTTCTACCCCCACACCCCGTATTTCATCTACCCGGTAGAGTAAATCCTGCTTAAGTGCGAAATGGGGGTACCTTACCTGGGCACCGGGCAGCTGTGCCACCCCGTCAACTACTGTCACCCGACTCCGGGCATGTATTAACGTAGGGTCCTGGAGTTGGGCTGTCCCAAACGTATCCGGGGACGCCTCCAACTCCGGGATGGGCTCGACCGTCTCAGCCTCTCCTGCCAATACCTCTAGGGGCGACCTATCGGGTTCACACTCTGTCCCTATCATGGTGACCCCTACGGCAGGTGTCCCGGATTCAGGATTGTAGGGCTCAGGTCCCGGACCGACCAATATCTGAGGGGACTTAGGGGGTCCCCTCCATAAAGTCCAAAAATAGGGCAGATCCCTTCCTAGGATCACGTCATAAGGAAGAGTGTTAAGAAGTCCCACCTCATGTTGCACCTGACCGCAAGGTGCTGTGATGGTGACAATCCCCGTGGGATAGTCGCGGCGGTCCCCATGTATGCAAACCACCCCCACGGTGCGTCCTGTGGCCTTTACTTTAGCCCTCAAGGTGGATCGCACAAGGGTCACTAAGCTTCCGGAATCCAACAATCCTGTAACCGGACATCCATTCACCTGTATTTGGCACAAGTGGGGCTCCGTCTCTGGGGAGACCAGGTCAGCGGTACACACCACCTGAGCATACATTGAACCCCGCCGGGTAACCCCACAATCCATGGGCTCCGTGGTGAGTGGACACTGGGCTTCCATATGTCCCACCCGCTGGCACCGCCAACATCTAATGGGGACGGAAACCCCCTTGATGGGTTGTCGTTTAGGGTACAGAACCTTCCGGACCTCAGGAATGGCGGCCGCGGCCTCAGACGGGACGGTAGGGGACTCCTGCACCGTTGTCAGCGGTGGGTCCTTGGCCCTAGGCTTGGAGGGGCCGGACCGACGGGCGGTACGCAAAGTCTCAGTGTCCCGTATCAAGTCCTGCGTAGCCACATGCCGCTCTACCAGGGACACTAATTGGTCCAGGGTACTCAGGTCACCCTGTCCGACCCACCGTTGAACGGTGACGGGTAAAGTGCGCACAAAACGATCCACTACTACCCTTTCCACCATTTGCGCCGGGCTCAGAGTGTCAGGCTGCAACCACTTTTTTACAAGATGCAACAAGTCATAGGCCTGGGAGCGTACGGGTTTGGCTTCCTCATAGAACCACTGATTTACCCGCTGAGCCCGTACATAGGTATTCACCCCCAACCGAGCCAGTATTTCGGCTTTCAGGGTCACATAGTCAATGGCGTCCTCGGTACAGAGGTCCAGGTACGCTTTTTGGGGTTCCCCCGTCAGATAGGGCGACAATACCTCAGCCCACTGCGGGGTCGGCAGCTTTTCACGCTCGGCCACCCGCTCAAACACCGCCAGGAACGCTTCCACATAATCACCCGGGGTCATCTTTTGCAACGCTTGTCTCACCGCTTTCCGGACGCTGCCGTCGTCACCCGGTCCCGGGGTTGTTGCTGCCGGTCCGGCACGGATCGACTTGGCCAGGAGAACCATCTGTTCTTGGTGCCTTTTTTCCTGCACTTGCAAGGATTGCTGCTGACGTTCCAACGCCCGGAGCAGGTGTGCATTAGCCTGTTGTTGCTGTGCATTAGCCTCTTGTAGCTGTGCATTAGTCTGTTGCTGCAGCCTTAGTATGTCTTCCATGGCGTCGCTGGGTTTGGGCTGTAGTATAGCCGCTCGAATCCAGGACATGTGCTACCGGGTCACCAGGGATGGATGCTACACCTCACCGGCTGTCATGCCCGCATTCTCCACCATATGTGAGGTAGCACGGTCGGCTGCGCAGCAGAAGACACGGGATCCAGGCATTAAGGTTCACAGCACACGGTTTTAATGTCCAAACAAAAGTCGATAACAAAAATACATGTGCCTCTCCAGCAGAGACTCAGGGAGTTCTGTTCACTCCCTCACACCCGGCACACCTGCCCTTGTTCCTGATTCTATTTAACCCTTCCTTCAGCCTGTAGGGAAACAGCATTAACCCTAGAGTGGATTTACTTTCTATCATGGAGTGAGCACAACCGGGGCGAGACATACCGGCCGTCATAGATAACCCCGGTCACAGTCTCACAATACATACATTATATTATATACATACATACATACATACACATATATATATATGTATATGTATGTGTGTGTATATATGTGTGTGTGTGTGTGTGTGTGTGTGTGTGTGTGTGTGTGTGTGTGTGTGTGTGTGTATATATAATAATTTTTTTTTTTTTTTTTTGTCACAACACCCAGACAGTATTCCAATACACAGTACCCTCTGCAGACTTCACAGAAAGGGCAGTCTGGTAATTCCATTAAAAAACAATAGTTGTGGCAAAACCTGTATGTGGAGGTTTGTCACAATCCACTGTGATTTTTACAGAAATCAAATCTGCCATGTGTACTTGTATCTTCAATGTGAAGTTCCTCGGCATCCCATTTCCAGGTGCCCTGCAAATCATTACAATAAGGGACTCTGGTGCTTCGGTGCCACATTTGCACCTCTCCTGTCATATGGAAAAAGGACTGGTCAGGTTGAATTTTAACAAGACCCATCGTTTTGCTCTCCAGGAAGATGAGATGCCACCAGAAATGTCCGGCTGTGGCTTATTCTCTCCACCTTTTGGAAAATGTATGATCACTCAGAGTGCATGTGTGTGGAGAAGTCAGGAGTAGTAACACAGACTGTCAGATTTGCTAATTTACAAACCTGGACATTATAATGTGCAAACTTGGCCAACAATGTGCGGCAGGTGTTTATCATATACCGGGGGCTGTGTTGTATTCTGTTATCTATCTGTAAAATCCTGGATTATTTTGTGTCCTGGGTGGAAGTGCCCAACTTTATTTTTGGATTTCCCGCATGACAGCTGTAATAACACTTTTCATAGGATAACCCCCGCGGCCTGTGTATGAGCCGGTCTGTGGGTGGCTTCTATGATCTACTCGATCACGTTTTGTAAGTAAATGTTTAGACGTTGTGTTGAGGTGCCGGCTGCTACATCACTGATAACACCCAGCTCAATGAGGGCTTTATCTGAGTGCGGGAGGTCCACCTCCCCTGGAGAAATGCCCAACATATGGAAACCTTTTCCTGCAGTGTATTTAGTTTCAAATTGAGATTTGTTATGAGCCAGTTAACACCATCAATAACGCAGCAGCCGAGGCCACCAACAGAGCAGGGATGGCTCCTATTCAGGGGTAGAGCATCACAAATCCACCCCAAAAAACAAACCAAAACATAACCTTGTCATGGGTTTCTGAAAGCGGCTTTATAGTTTAGATCGTTCTGTAGACTTCATAATTGGCATGTGATGTTGTGTATAGTCTACAATTCGGTGGTCTCTGCAGCATCCTTGATCCTTAGGGAGAATATGGCAGGCTATGAAATTGCAGGCAGGACTTATCTCTTGTAGATTAGGTTTGTCCATCCTTGTGCTTGTTCACACACCGTTTTTGCTCCAGAAAACAAATGTAGTGTTTTAGAGTATCAGTATGATGAACGAGATTTATGAAATGCCATGCTCTTTGCTTTTTCCTTGCTGAGTTCGAGCCATCAGTGCATTTTTTTTTCTCTCTTTCAAATCTGCAGAATATCCATTCTTCTTTTTTTTTTTTTTTTTTACCTATTCAATTGAATAGGGGGGAACATACATCTGTTTGTGTGTGTATGTATGTATATGTGTATATATGTATATGTATATATATATATATATATATATATATATATGTATGTATGTATGTATGTATGTATGTATGTGTGTGTGTATATATATAATATATATATTTATAAAAAATGTGTAATATATTGTGTAATGAATATAATATATATTTATGTGCTGTTTCCTGCAGCAAGAGCTAACTATATGCACGTTACACATTAGTCAATGTTGTATACAATGTCCTATACAAGTGAATGGGACGTAGCTGAATTACCAGGATAACAACGCTGCTGTTGGTGGGAGCGGCATGGAAACCCTATTTTCTAATTCACATATGACATGGCTGAAACATGCATAGGCTCTCCATGCAATAAACAGGTGTCCTGTACATTGCACAGACAGAGTGCGGAGCCCCCATGTACGGACATGTGCAGCATTACAGTGTATACATGCTGCTGTAAAGGATTGGAATGCGTGTGTTTTAGCAAGTGTTATGCTACAATCCATTCCTCAGGAGTAAGGGAGATAGATTAAATGAAATCTGATATATGGGTTTGTTTGTTTTTTTAATTTGTATTATTATTCCAGATACACAGGCTCTGATGGACCAAGTGGTTTTGGCTTTGAGCTTTCCTTCAGGCTAAAAAGAGAACAAGAGGAATCGGCACCTCCAACGTGGCCAGCAGAGTTGATGCAGGGGCTTGCAAGATACGTCTTTCAGTCTGGTAAATGAAAAATGCTAAATAAATGTTGTGTGTTGACGCTATCTAGAAATGAGTTTATAGAGGTTTTGTGAAGTTCAGAATGTTTTTGCGACCTCTTTCACATTAGCACTATAATGCTATTGCTTTAAGGAAGTTGCTTCTAATAATTAACCCCTTCAGCCCCGGGGCACTTTCCGTTTTTGCGTTTTTGTTTTTTGCTCCCCTTCTTCCGAGAGCCGTAACTTTTTTTATTTTTCCGTCAATCTTGCCATATGAGGGCTTGTTTTTTGCGGGACAAGCTGTACTTTTAAATGAAACCATAAGTTTTACCATATGGTGTACTGGAAAGCAGCAAAAAAATTCCAAGTGTGCAAAAAAAGTGTGATGGCACAATAGTTTTTGGGATGTTTTATTCACGGTGTTCACTATATGGTAAAACGGATGTGTAGGTATGATGCCTGAGGTCGGTGCGAGTTTGTAGACACCAAACATGTATAGATTTACTTGTATCTAAGGGGTTAAAAAAAATTCACAAGTTTGTCCAATAAAAGTGGCGCACGTTTTGCGCCATTTTCCGAAACACGTAGCGTTCTTATTTTTTGGGATCTATGGCTCATTGACGGCTTATTTTTTGCGTCTCGAGCTGATGTTTCTAATGGTAGCATTTTTGCGCAGATGCTACATTTTGATCGCCTGTTATTGCATTTTGCGTAAAACTTGCAGCGACCAAAAAACGTAATTTTGGCGTTTGGAATTTTTTTGCCACTACGCCGTTTACCAATCAGATTCATTGATTTTATATTTCTTTATCGTTCCTATGGGAGACCCAGACATTGGGTGTATAGCTTCTGCCTCCGGAGGACACAAAGTACTACACTAAAAAAGTGTAGCTCCTCCCTCTGAGCATATACACCCCCTGGATAACCAAATCTAGCCAGTTCATTGCTTTGTGTTCAGGAGGCATACATCCACACATGCATTCTCATCTGATTTTTCATTTTGGAAAGTTTTTGAAGAAAAGCGGGTCCAAGCCTGGACTCCCGGCATGTCCCTTCTCACCCCACTGTGTCGGCGGTGTTGTTAAGGTTGATTCCAGGGCTGGAGCCTTACATGCCGCGCTCCTTCACCATCCCTCGGGCTCTGGCTTGAAGTGGGAGCCAGCACGGTTCTCCCTGCTTTGCAGGAGGCCGGTCTCCATCCGCTGCCCTTCAGGATCCTGCTGGACGGAGCACTCATCCCCAGGGATTTGAAACCCTGCATCTCACAAGCTAAGTATCTGAGACGTTTATGTTCGGGGGGTCCCTTGTATTTTATTGTTGGGGAGAGTGTGCTGTGTAACTGTTCTGACATTTCCGGCCAGTTCTCTGGTTGTCACCTGAGAACCGCGCCGATGGAGCCTGCGCGCCGGCCGCATCGCTTCAATTTAGGCCCCGGCTTCGCCTGAGGCCTAGTTTCGATTTCACTGCCCTTGCATGTCAATCATGCAGAGGGACAGTGCGGCTCCGCCCAGCGGCCGTTCGGCACAGGGGAGGGACACTCCTCTCTGATTAAATGTCCCCTCCCCTGTAAATCTCCTTGGCCCTCCAGATCCCGCTCTCAGAGTAGGTCCCGCCCCCCTCTCCTCGCTCCGGCGCTATTTTATCAGCGTTCTCTCAGCGATCGGCGCTGGCTGCAGCATCCCTGCTAATCTGTCTGGGGGTCCGGGCTGTGGGATCTGGAGGGCACTCAAACGGTCTGGTAAGCCACAACCTCCGGTTGTGGACCTGCTTATATGCTCTCTGGGGGTCATCCGCAAGGCTGCAAGGCTGTACGCAATATGCACTGCATGTAAGCTCGTGCTGCCTGAACCGAGCACATATCCACATTGTGATGCCTGCTCTAACCTGACAAATGCCTCAACCTGGAATCGCACCCACAGTGGTCCCTCCGTCTGCTCCGGCTCCGGTGCCTGAACCCCCGGCTTGGGTAGAATCCTTCTCTAGGTCAATCACCCAGTCTTTTGCCGACTCCATGGGACAGCTGTCCGGGACTTTGCTGAACATTGCATCAGCCCCCTTCTCAGGGCGCCTCTGCTGCTAGGGCTCTCTCAGCGGAGCTCACAGAGGATTCTTCATCTGGTCCCAGACCCCGTCCTCCTAAGAGGAGACGCAGGGCTCCCTCTCTTTCCTCGTCCCGCGGCTCTGATTCAAGAGCTGACTCGCAGGACGAGGAGGATGCCGTTACTGGGGGCTCGGAGGCTACCTCCATGTGCCCCATTGATCTGTCCGAAAGTGACTCAGATGTTAGTGATTTGATTGCGTCCATTAATTCTGTACTGGACCTCAATCCGCCAGTATCAGAGGAGCAACCCTCTCTGGCAGAAAAGCACCAGTTTACCTTGCCTAAGAGGACAAGGAGTGTGTTCTTTAACCACTCCAGTTTTCAGGCCACTGTGACCAAGCCTAGGGCCTGCCCTGACAAACGCTTCCCAAAGCGTGGTTCTGATGACTGTTTTCCCTTTCCACCAGAGGTGGTCAAGGAGTGGGCTCATTCACCAAAGGTAGACCCTCCGGTGTCTAGACTCTCAGCCCGGACAGTCGTATCAGTGGCTGATGGCACCTCACTTAAGGATTCCACTGACCGCCAGGTTGACCTTCTGGCCAAATCTGTATATGAGGCGGCAGGGGCCTCGTTCTCCCCATCTTTTGCAGCAGTGTGGGCTCTCAAAGCCATCTCTGCTTCTCTAGAGGAGATGCCATTCCCTCACTAGGGACTCTATGCCCGAAATGGTTGCCTTAACTTCCCAAGCTTCAGCTTTTTCATCCTATGCCATGTCTGCCATGCTGGAGGCTTCTCACCGCACTGCGGTGGCTTCGGCTAATTCCCTCGCTATCCGCAGGATCTTGTGGCTTCGAAGTGAAGGCAGATGCTTCTTCAAAGAAGTACCTCCTTGCTGGGCTCCCTTTTGCTGAGGTCCAGGCTGTTCGTGTGAACAACTGGATGAAATTATTAAGGAAGCTACTGGCGGGAAGAGTACTTCCATGCCCACAAACTAAAACCAGGAAACCTGTCCAGGGCAGGAACCAGTCGAGGTTTCGTTCCTTTCGTTCCTCCAACTGGTCGTCCTCTAAGCCCTCGGCCTCGTCCACGAACTCAGCCAAGGACCAAAAACCCAACTGGCGCACGAAGCCGCGGTCCTCAAAAGACCGCAGGAGCTGCTGCACTAAGGCAGCCTCCTCTTGACTATCTGGCTGCGCCAGCAACGTCCTTGGTCGGTGGCAGGCTCTCCCACTTTGGCGACGCGTGGTTTCAACACGTCTCCGATCAGTGGGTGCGGGATATCATCTCCCACGGCTACAGGATAGAATTCTCTTCCAGCCCGCCAAACAGATTTTTTTCTGTCAACTCCCCCCTGCTCCAAGGCCGCCCCTTCTCTCAGGCCGTGGCATCCTTGCAGGCCAACGGAGTAATTGTACCGGTTCCCGCCCGGGAACGGTTCAGAGGTTTCTACTCAAATCTCTTCCTAGTTCCCAAAAAGGGAACTGTTCCTCCCGGCCCATCTTGGATCTCAAGCTTCTCGACAAGCATGTTCAGGTGCGGCATTTTCGCATGGAGTCTCTGCGGTCAGTCAATGCCTCAATGACCCAAGGAGATTTCCTGGCATCCATCGACATCAGAGATGCCTATCTGCATGTGCCAATTGCAGTTTCACACCAGCGTTGGCTACGTTTTGCAATCGGAGAGGAACATTTCCAATTCGTGGCTCTCCCCTTCGGGTTAGCCACGGCCCCTCGAGTATTCACCAAGGTCATGGCAGCAGTGGGTTGCGGTTCTGCACCTCCAGGGGTTGGCAGTGATTCCTTACCTGGACGACCTTCTAGTCAAGGCTTCATCCAGTGCAGACTGTCAGCGGAGTGTCTCGCTCACTCTCCCCACTCTTGTTCAATTCGGGTGGCTTGTCAATCTGCCCAAATCCACTCTGACTCCGACCCAGAAGCTCACGTACCTAGGGATGCAATTCGAGACTCTGCCGTCACTTGTGAAGCTGCCCTTAGTCAAACAGCAGTCCCTCCATCTGGCGGTGCGCTCTTTGCTGAGGCCCCGCCGTCATTCCATCAGGCACCTAATGCAGGTGCTGGGTCAGATGGTGGCGTCAATGGAAGCGGTTCCCTTTGCCCAGTTCCATCTGCGTCCTCTGCAGCTGGACATTCTCCGCTGTTGGGACAAGCGGACTTCCTCCTTGCACAGGTTAGTAGCTCTGTCGCCACAGACCAGGGGCTCCCTTCTAGTGGTGGCTTCGGCCTTCTCGCTGTCTCAGGGATGCTCCTTCCTGGCCCCGTCCTGGGTGATCCTCACCACGGATGCCAGTCTATCCGGCTGGGGAGCAGTATATCTCCACCACAGAGCGCAGGGCACTTGGACTCCGTCCGAATCAGCCTCTCGATCAATGTGCTGGAAATCAGAGCTGTGCTTCTAGCTCTCTTAGCCTTTCACCACCTGTTCGCGGGCAAGCACATCCGAGTCAGTCAGACAACGCGACAGCGGTTGCCTACATCAATCACCAAGGCGGGGACACGCAGCCGTCTGGCAATGATGGAAGTACAACGCATCCTTCAATGGGCGGAGGACTCCAAGTCACCATATCCGCAGTCCACATCCCAGGCGTGGAAAACTGGGAGGCAGATTATCTCAGCCGTCAAACCGTGGACAGTGGCGAGTGGTCTCTGCTTCGGCAGTGTTTCGGTCAATCTGCCGCAAGTGGGGCACTCCGGAAGTGGATCTAATGGCATCCCGGCACAACAAGGTTCCGGTTTACGTGGCTCGCTCCCACGATCCTCAGGCCTTTGCAGCGGACGCTCTGGTTCAAGATTGGTCCCAGTTTCGTCTGTTTTACGTGTTTCCCCCTCTAGCTCTCTTGCGCAGAGTCCTGCGCAAGATCAGAATGGAGGGCCGTCGGGTCATCCTCATTGCTCCGGACTGGCCCAGGCGAGCTTGGTACCCAGACCTGCTCCATCTGTCCGTAGAGGTGCCGTGGCAATCTCCCGGGACCGTCCTGACCTTCTCTCACAAGGTCCGTTTTTCCGCCAGAATTCTGCGGCTCTCAGATTGACGGCGTGGCTCTTGAGTCCTGGATCTTGACGGCTTCTGGTATTCCTCCTGAAGTCATCTCCACTATGACTCGGGCTCGGAAGTCTTCCTCGGCCAAAATTTATCACAGGACCTGGAGAATTTTCCTGTCCTGGTGTCGCTCTTCCGGCCATGCTCCTTGGCCTTTTTCCTTGCCGGCCCTTCTGTCCTTTCTGCAGTGCGTCTGCAGCTAGGACTATCCCTCAATTCCCTCAAGGACACTTCTCGGCTCTGTCAGTGTTGTTCCAGCGGCGTATCGCCCGGCTGGCTCAGGTGCGCACCTTCTTGCAAGGCGCATCTCACATCATTCCGCCTTACCGGCGGCCCTTGGATCCCTGGGACCCTCAATCTGGTCCTCACGGCCTTGCAGAAACCCCCCTTTGAGCCTCTTAGGGAGGTTTCTTTATCTCGTCTTTCACAGAAAGTCGTCTTTCTAGTGGCCATAACTTTCCTCAGGAGAGTCTCTGATTTGGCTGCGCTCTCTTCGGAGTCACCTTTTTTTGGTTTTTCATCAAGACAAGGTGGTTCTCCGTCCGACTCCGGACTTTCTCCTAAGGTGGTTTCTCCTTTCCACCTTAACCAGGACATTTCCCTGCCTTCTTTTTGTCCGGCTCCTGTTCATCGCTTTGAAAAAGCGTTGCATACTCTGGATCTGGTGCGGGCGCTCCGGATCTATGTGGTCTCGCACCCGCTGTTCTTAGGCGGTTGCACCTCTTTTTGTGCTAACCACAGGTCGGCGTAAGGGCCTCTCGGCTTCTGTGCCGACCTTGGCTCGTTGGATTAGGTCGGCCATTTCCGATGCCTACCAATGTTCTCAGGTGCCTCCCCCCGCCGGGGATCAAGGCACACTCGACCAGAGCTGTCGGTGCCTCTTGGGCTTTCAGGCACTCAGGCTACGGCTCAACAGGTCTGTCAGGCTGCCACTTGGACTAATCTGCATACCTTTTCAAAGCACTACCAGTGCATGCTCATGCTTCGGCAGATGCGAGCTTGGGCAGACGCATCCTTCAGGCGGCTGTCGCCCATTTGTGAAGTTAGGCTCCGCCTACTTCTTAGTTCTGTTTATTCCCACCCATGGACTGCTTTGAGACGTCCAATGTCTGGGTCTCCCATAGGAACGATAAAGAAAAAGAGAATTTTGTTTACTTACCTTAAACTTCTTTTTCTAAGGCTATGTGCGCACTGGGAAATGAAATTTCCTTGCGTAAATTCCGCAGGCTCTCAA